>NW_010406287.1:0-36535 GCF_000710305.1 Buceros rhinoceros silvestris | reverse complement strand
TATTGTTACTATAATAATATTTTATATTACAGTTTTTAAACTGTTCTTATATCAACCCATGAGTTTTACTTTGTTTTCTTTTGTCCATCCCACTGGAAAGAGGGAAGGGTGAGAAGCTGCGTAGTTCTTCGTTGCCGGCTGATGTTAAACAGCAGTGTCTTTCCTAATGGACCATTTCAAGCACTTCTTAAAATTCTTAACTTTCTGGCAATACAAATAACAAATAATAATTAGTGGTAGAAATCTGGTCTTCATGAAGTTAATAGAAGAAAACTCTTCCTAATTTTGATGAACTTGGGATTTTGCCAGACGATCAGCTTTTGAATGCTGTAGGAACCACCTCTCAAAGCTAGCCAGCGTATCAGAAGATCACACTCACATGGAGACTAATTGATGACGAAATATTATTTATTATAGAAAATAATTGATGATGAAGGAATAGTCTTCTCATCCCTAACATAACTCTTCAGATCTCAGGATGGCATTCACAAAAAGAGTGAATTGGTGCATCCAAACTTTCTTCTAGGTGTACCAACATCAACTTCTAGGTAACTGCTTATGTAGCAGTTTTCAACTCCCAGTGATTACAGGAATTTTTAACTGAATAAACCCAGATAAGAACTTTGAGATGTTCTGAAAAGAAAATGCTTGAGAAACTGCTAATATCCTTAAGTATAAACAGTGATTCAGTGCTCTACGATGTCTCGGGAGAAAGTTCATTGCATAATCTGCATGAAATACTACTTCACAGCACAGATTATTTTTTATAATGACAAAGCCATCTTGTTCTTATCCTGTTCATCAGCCCAGACACTCTAAGAATAGAAAAGAGTAAATTTAAAGATAGTTCCAGTAGACATTTATTGGCTGAGTTTTCTTATCAACTGAGGTGAACATAAGACTGCAAAATTCAGGATTAGCAATAAAAAAGATATAGTACTTTTAGTGCCCAGAAAATGTGAGAGAGAAATGGAATGCTGAACAAAATATATGTAAGTGGATGAATATAAAGTGACAGACTTCTCTTTCAGTAGGTATGAAATAGGTTATTGTTCATTTTCCTCTGTACTGAGTTAATTTCATTTGATCTTGGAGAATACCTGCTGTGGTTTTAGAACTTTCAATACTGAAGATGATTAAAGGAAGTTACTGATGTTACAAACAGCACAATACTTCCTCCAAGCAGATGTAATGCCACCTCTCTGCGTTTCCCTTTGGAGCTTTGCTTAATGTATTTCCCTTGCAAGGGGTGTTAGGTCATCACAGTCAAGTATGGAAGTGCCCAGTACAGAATGCCTGATGTACTATTTCCTGACACAATAAATGGATTATGTCACAGACAAAACCCTCTACCCTGTACTATGCACTGCGTTAAGTAATGATTTTCTTTTATAGCTGCTTCTTGATATGGTATTTTATTCAAGGAGGCATAAACTGGATTATTTTTCTAGGTGGTAATATATGTATCTACACTTTGAGAGCAACACGGTACAAAGGTGCTTGAAGAAACACTAACTCCACCTATACTTGTGCCAAATAGGAAAACATATTTAATGGGCTGAATTATCCACCAGCCATTGACAGAATTTAATATATATGAGCTGAGTCAAGCAGCTACGTGTTTCTGGAATCTCTATCAGAAAGAATAAGATCATCACTATACCTATAAAGCTTGCTGGACATAGCAGGATAGAAGTGATATGTTTGCTGGGTACTAGTGTAGCTCATCAAATAAGTTTTTTTGCAGTACTAATAAAGGCCACAGGCCATGTACTCATCTGGCAGTGTAAGGTCTTAGGCTTTGCCTGAGCTTGCCGTGGCCTGAGATGATTAGCTTCTTAGCTTTTATAAACATAGGTAGCCACTGCATAACAAATAATAGCCCTTGAATTTTACTCGGGATACTGACAACTCACTGTGTCATCCCACCAGCTCTGTATTCCAGGAAGATTGGTATTGTCAGCTTAAAAATCCAGAGAGATTTTAGAAAAGGCCTAGGTATTGGTAAGTTTACTTTCATTGTGTTTTTAAAATACTAATATTAAGGAGGCATTTCTGTATTAATTTGGACTGCTAGCATTATTGCAACTAGGAGACTAATAGCAGTTTATTGTGTTTTAATTATAATAGTAAGATTTTAATTAGGATGAGAAATTATTCACTCTACAAATAAGGTGTATTATATATTTGCTTATAACCATATTCTGAGTGTAGCATTGGGTGCAAACTTAAAGGCTTGCAAACATAAAATCATTATTTACATGCAGTTGAATGTGTGTGCACCAATACAGCTCTAAAGCACATGGTTGTCTCCTGAGAAATTGTGTGCCCCAAGGAGTATGCATGCTGAAAAGTTCTGGTAAGGAATTTTTCAGCATAGCAATGCTCTTCATTAAAAGTCTGTAAACCAAACAAATAAAAAGGGAAAGTTAGTTTCAGAATGCTTTTAATAGAACAAATCAAAGAAAGATCACAATTACTTGAAGAGTTAATTAAAATATTTTCAGCTCTTTTTTTTACCACATCAAGATGTGCTTTCTTGTATTATTAAGTATAATAACTTCTCCTCAAGCTGCTTATTTTAGTTTTCAGAGCAACAAGCTCTCAGAATTTGATCTCAATTACCGCATGCTTCCATAGAACCTGAACTGCTGAAATTCTTTTTCATGAGAATCATATTTTTACCACTTTCAGGCTCTTTTCTACATGGATGGGATTTAAAAAGTGCTTAGGGAGGAAACTAAGAATGTTATATGTTCTGCGTAGGCTTGTGTGCAGAGATCTGCAAGTATATGAATTTGTTCCAAGCACAGCCCATCCTGATGTTTGCTGATGAATCTGAATGTGGTCTGGTCTGGTCTGGTCAGGAACCTCGGTCAGAGCTTCCCGGAAACCACACAGTCAAATGTGGATTGTTCACATATCTTATGAAGGTCTGACCATTTAGCCTTTATATCCTTAAGAAGTACGGAAATTATCTTTCTCAAATTTTAAGAATAGGAAAGTAAATACTGGAAAGAAACGCTTTTGACCACAATAAAACAATGCCTGTGGCAGAGGACTGACCTAAGAGGTGCACTTCTTTCTGTGAGTATTGAGAAAATTAGGATAAAAGACATATTGTTATTTTTCATACTTTATTCGTGTTTTGCCCAAAACTCAATTAAAATCAGCCCCCATTATAGTGAGCACAATCAAAACCATATAGAGGAGGAAATTTTCTGCCATATGAATGAAAAAGTCTTTAACTGTGCTTTTCAGTGCTGCATATACAGTCTTGCCATCATTTCTACTGAGATTATTTTTATTCATAAGTGGTCAGGCCAGTAACATTTTTAAAATGGAAGGTTTTATTATGGAAGAATAAATGTCATTCTGCTTACAGAAAAGCAGCACAGAAAACCAGGTCGGGCAAAGCCAGTTCTGGGAATTGTGATTCTAACACCATTACTTTGATTATCTGTAATCAAAAAACCACTTTAAATTATCTGTAATCAGAACTGTACAAAATGTTTGCAATAAAGTCTTAAGCTTCACTGGACCTGCGAACCTTTTAGTGCCTCTAGAAAAGTAAGGTTTGCCTTCTGTGTTGGTGACTTTGAGAACATAACACAAATTATGCAGTAACGTAACTGGCATCATGTAGAATATGCATTACCTCATTTACTATTTTTTTTTCATTTTTAATTCACTGTCTATCAAATGATCCTCCTTGATAAATCTGCTCACTATCCCTGCTAAATCCCTTCCTTTTTTACCTTCACAGACACTCTGGATTTTCCCTCCAACATTTTTATGCCATTGTCTCCTAGGCTTCCACCACCTTCTAAATCGGACAGAGGAATAAGGTCAAATGAATCCTCAAGTGATCCAATTTTCTTTTCTTCTTGGTTTAGCTCTCCCCATATTTGTGGTTACTGGACATGTCATAAAATCCAGAGTAAAGATCTTATTTAGTAAAGACTTAAAAAAAAATCACTGCACTCTTGACTTTTTTTCAAGAGACCAGAAAAAACTTCTAAAATGCTAAAATACATAAATGAGCAATAGATATGAAGGAACTTCTATAATCAGACAAATCTTTCACATGCTGCCCACGTGTTTGTATGCATCTGGAGGACACCTATTTCTTGGGGTGTTTTTATGAGAGAAAGAGGAGGATTGCAAGGGCTCCAAACGAAAGGTGATGGAGTACACTGTTCATGGTCTATGGCCAAGAAAACACTGAACATCTTCCACCTCTTCTGTCACTAGCACTAGCATACCTGCACCCAGTTCCACCTTGCGACATATTCTAGTTAGATATTAATGGAGATAAAACACGATACTCACATCGGCCCAACGAAAAACAAGAAATAGGAGGATCTTAGAACAATTTCTTTTCATGTTTATGGTTGCAATGAATCGGAAAAAACTTTAACTGGAAAGAGAAAAGGAGGAAGAAGGAAACTAAAGAAAAAGATCCTTCTTTTTCTTAAGGAACAAAAATCATATTCATCAAATGGTAGATCCACTGTAGATTCCTGAGATAACTAGTTTTTTTTAGCTTTCTGCCTAGACCCATATGGCATAGGAACAAATGCATTAAAAACACAGTAATAACGGAGCTCTTTGTGTAGTTATCCTAAAAATCATCAGTTGTAAATCCCTATCTTTTTTACACTGGGAGGAATCATACACTCCTCCTATGCTTCCAGAAACTCAAATATTTCCAGTGTAGTTTGTTCTTATTTTCATTATTCTGATCGCTAGTTTGAGCTATCTAAAATTAGTTATGTGCTGCATGATTTCTCCATCAGACATTAACAATGCTCATTATTTAATCCATCTCTCAAACTATATTTATTGGAGACTTAAAGCCATTGTTACAACTGTCACCAGGGTGCCCATTCACTATATACTTTATATGCAGAGAGAATTTGTTTAATCACCACAATTTTTCTCTATCAATTCAATTTGCATAAGGGCTGGGCAAGGGAGCAGGATGAAAAATTGAATCCAGCTAATGTTATTGATTAGGAAGATATGACCCCCAAACTAAGCTTCATTAATTTTCCTGGCTTCCCCTTTAGAAAACAGAAATCTGAACGTTTTCATTACATTACTTAATTGCATGAAGCATCAATATCATTTACGATGTCTATATAATTACAGATGCATTAACTGCATGTAGTCCTTAATGTGACAGGTACTGTGTCATCAGCTTATACATGATGACGCAGTTTGGAAGTAAAAACAGTCCTGGAAGCATTTAAGTTTTAGGATTGCTAAAACTGTACAGTGATGCCTGCAGTACTAATCCAAAGGAAGAAGAAAGCTGGCTAAGGACTGTGCTTTAAGATTTAAGTCTCTTGCAAACCGATCTTCAGAATAGCTCCAAAATCCTGCTGAGTTCATCTACGATATATAAGCACCTAGAGTACCAACCACCACCTTCCAGTAGCTTTTCTACACCAGAAAAATGTGGCAAAGTTTGTTGCAATGTTTAAAACAAAAGATATTTTAGCTTTTTACTTAACAAAATAATTAGAAAGTCTGAATATGTGACTCAAGTGCTACTCACAACTGAGAAAATTAAAAGGGGGGGAAGCCAAAACACGTAAGTATCTCTTTTTACTTTAAATAAGTCTTAATTCTGCAATATATACATTCATCATTAATTGTAGGGTGTAAGGAACATTGCTAAATGACTTTGGAAGTAACAGTACAGTGAAATCCAGGATTCCATATGAATTGTTATTTTCTACCACCTTGAAGCGTGTTCAGAGTAAACTGCTTATATTTTGTTATTCTACCTATTAGATGTTTAGGATATAACTGGCTTCTAATGAGTCTTATATCCTGTTGCTGAAATGTCAAATGTTCACCAGACTTGTTTTTGGCTTTGAACACAGGCTTTTCTGTGTTTATTTCTGGTGCAGCCTTTAAGAGAAAAGCATGGAATTTGGCAACAAAGAAGAGACAGAAAATAGCACTTAGGCTATTTTAGAGCTAGAATATGCTCCAACAATAGATAGACACATAAAAGCAGCCTGAAATCAGTCATTCTACCTCCAATCTTGTTTTTCCAGTGTGCATTATCCCAGTGGATTTCACTGTTTGCTATCTATCACTCAAGAGAGCAGGACTGTTATATTGAAAGCTCAGGGGGTAAGTACCTTTACAATCTTGAGCTTCAAATATAGTAGCAGCTAAATAACTATGCTTAAATACTACTGAGCCACTCACCAGATTAACTCAACTAACAATTCATATTTCAGATTATCTAAAAACATATCAAGCTCTCTTGCTCTTAAAATAAGCTGAGTCATCATTTGAACTACCATTTTATTGAACATCCTAATCATAGCATCCAACAAACTGAGTTTAAAATCATCAGCAGTATTCAGGTAGGAAAATCAAGTCAGAGACATATGGAATAGCACTAGTTCTTTTGAGCTTTTACAAGTATTTTCCAGCGCTGACTAATTATATATTCATTCACCAACAGGGAAAATTATTCATTCATTGTTAAACCTCATTTTTTGTAATGCATATAATATAACAAATATTTGGATAATAGATTTTTTTGAACTTAAGAACTGTGTTTGCAAAAAGAAACTTTAGTACTGATATCATGTGAAGATATCAAGAAAAAATTAATCTATTTATTTCCCTCTTAGCTTTCTTCCAATGACTAGTGCTGCCACATTAAACAGAAATTTAAAAAATCCTGTAGTGCTTGCTTAATGTTCTGAGATGTTTTGATTCATACAAAATGCCTTTTGTTTGTTTGGTTTTTGTTTTGTTAGATCTTTGGCTAAAATCTAGAATTTTAAGAATTCTTTTGAAATGTCATTTTTCCTTGAATGAACTGTAACATATTCTCAGATGGGCCTAGAAAAGGCCCTTGATATCACAATGAGAGTTCCCCCAGTTAGAAACATACTTCAACAGGCATTAGTAATAGAAAATACAATTATTTAACTCAGTCTATGAATGTTCACTGTTAGAAAGCTTAAAGGGAATGAAATTCTCTTCTAATTTCAGGGGGAGGGGCCATGTCTACCTATTCCTGTTTGTGAGACTTACCATGCCTGTAATTCCTCACCCAGCAATCCTCTTCAGTAGGAATTTTGCATATCCTGTGTGTATTAATGATAGAAGGTTACTGGTGGTATAAGCAGGAAAGCCTTGAAATGTATGCTGCAGAGTAAAAGTATCTCTCTGATCAGATGTTAATTCCTGTTTTACTTTAAAACCTAAATTCAATGAGACAGGTTGAAAAGCTCTGTGCCTTAAAGCAACAGCTCTGTCCTCAGGAGCAGGGATATTGGCTAATGGCATGTTTTGCTCCAGCTTTCTCCCTGGATAACCTGTTCTTGGCAGAGGCTGAGCCCAGGAGGAAGGAATTCATTTTGAACCCAACTGAGCTGTTCACATCAACAGGGAGATGTTTCCAGACTTAGCTGCGAAGTCACCCCCAGTATAACAGGTCTGACCACCACTAGTCCAGACAAGCAGAAACCTAATTTCACAGATAGATCCAAGTATGCTGGTGATGGCCAAACTGATGTCTCTCTTGGACACAGAAAAGACAACTTCACATTGAAACTGTGTCTGGTGTTTTAGATTTATCCAGACTGGAGCAGACATGGTCCAATTTCCCAAACCATTAGAGCGTACTTTGTGACTAACAGCTAATACCTGAGCAAGCCAGAATACTTTGTGATTGGTCTTCAGAGATAACCAACATCCTCAAGCTTTTATTCCTTATTGCTTTATTTACAGGATGCAAATATACACATAGTTATTCATATTTCTTTTGATTGTGCCTCTCTCTTTCCTCCTTTCTTTACCTTCTTGTGAATAACAGGGATCTATGTGGCCAGGAGTTCCTTAATGCCTAATGGTGAAGAAAGAACACCTGCAGAAGCAACTAAAGGGGTTGTATTTTAAACTCCAGAGGGAAAAGCAAGAGTACAGCCCAACATGAAGGCTTGAATCATAGATTTTTGCTTAGCTTTTGAAAAGCAGATGTTAAGACATTTTCACTGTAGCCATATTGGCACCTGGCAGGAAAGTTGTGTCTTTTAATAAGTCCTGTGTGGAAATCCAATGAAAGAATACTGAATAGTTACATTACAGAACTTTTGCTTCTCCAACCAGAAGAAAATTTAGTAATCTTGTATTACTCTTGGTTTTTTTTTTTTTTTCTCATGGAATATTTTAATTTTAGGAAAAAAACATTATAGAACAAGAAGCAAAATTTCCAAGAAAATGGGAACACGTATGTATGAACATGTATGTGTGTTTCTAACTTCAAGCTCATAAATTACATCAATTTGAAAAATAAACAGTTACTGATTCCTCGTACAAAACACGGGACAGTTAAAGATCATAGTATATAGAAGTTAAACTTCAATGTAACTGTAGCATATAAGAAGTCCTAATTCTCTTCTTGTTGAAGAAAAATTATGGGACTTCAATGGTTACTGGTTACAGACTGATTATACTGGGTTTCTCTCTCTTTACCTGATGATAGGAAAATAAGACTTATCATTCCACTCTCCCGCAGACTGTTGCCTACATCTCACCATCTACAGACAAAACAGGAGACAACCGATTCTTCGCAGGATACATGGCTGGAAATTCAGATGGAGAGTCTGCAGGGAGGAGGAATTGCTGGAGCTTTTGCTGCAGACTGCTGTGCTGGCAGAGCCCTGGAGGGATAAGTGGAACTGCCAGAGGTAGTATATCCAGATATACTGACAGATATGTGTGGGGTCTCAAGCACAAGAAAAGCAGACTGTACTGTCTCTGGAAAGTGAGGTGAATTTGAGCAGAGCCAGATGCTTGCTAATGTCCTCAATTACTTAAGAAACATCAGATTAACACATTTTATAAAATAGAGAGGGAAATGCTTTAAGCACTTCCATTGAACAATGTGTATGGTTAGGTTTGCTCACGGGCTTGAGCCTCAGGAGAAGTCAGAGTTCTTTTAGAGCTGACAGAACATCTTTGTTTTCTTTATGTTCCCTCTGCCAAGAGTCAACAAAAGCTCAGCTGAAAAGAACCAGCCAAAATGTCATTCTCTGTGTGACTAAGAGAGGTGAGGAGATTTGCGCTTCGAATAGCAATAAGCTACAGCCTCCGTTCCTAACTGTGAGCTTCATTCCCTCCCAAGATGAATTTTTCACTTGTTAAGTACCAAAGGATCCTGCAACTTTACATTAGAGTATTTCAGAAGATAGAGATCAGTCATGACAAAGGGTGTATAAGTTGTATATATATTTTCTCCCACAGAGTTTTTAAAGTCATCCAAATATTTCCTGTTTAGTCTGTCTCCTGATGAATCTGAGATCATGTTATTCCCTTTGTGTTCGCAGTGTTGATTAAAGCAACAGAATTATTGATAACAACATTTTACATCAGCAAGATTTGCAAATTCCAGAATACCAGTTAGACCAGTTTCTAAGTCAATCAGATTTGCAGGGACAAATTTGTATTGGATATCTTACATACAGTTTCCTTCAGGTGGCATCTGCTTAGATGTTAGACAGCAGTGTCAAATTCTGATTTGGTTTGTGATAGATTAATTGCAGGTTCATTCAGCTCCTGATACACATCCCCGTCTTTCCCCTGCTAAACAATGATGGAAAAAGTTCACGTGAGGTATAACTGTATTTCCTTTGATGGATGGACATCTGGGATATGCTTTGGCTCAGTTTAACCAAGACCAACATTCTGCTTTTGCACAGCAGCAGCTGTAATAAATTAAATTAATGGTATATACATTCATGCTATGCTTTGTTCAAAAGTTTACAGAAGGCTTATTACCTTTCTTATAAAATCAATAAAATGATTAAAATCAGTGACTACAAAGAATAGCATCAGACTTAAAGAGACAGTTCAGAGAAATGATAGGTCAGATCCCTTAGGTAAATCTTTAATCCGTAAACTCTGTATTAGGCTCCCTTGTGCAAAATATCTGACTGGATATTCTCAGTTTGCATCTGCTGTGTTTTAGTCTTCTGTGGTAGAATGCAGTTTGAGATTAAAACATATAAATTTACATATCTGGATGTACGTGCTGTAAATATCTTGGGTCACATTATTGCCAACGGATACCTACCCAGTATAGTCAAAAGAGGCTTGACAGCAATGGGACTGCCTTGAAGACAGTAATTGAATTACTGACTAAATCATCCTCACAGACGCACATACCTTTCTCCTTTGGATTTGCTGGTTTGTTCAATGCTTCTTTGTCCAATATGAATGCAAACAAGCAAATAAACTAAAGGCCGAGTCCTTCTGTAAGTACAAACATTAACCACCCCTTGGTCTCTATGAGGACTTGGAGAAGGAAATCATAGGCAAAATAAAATATTGTTAAAAGGAATGAAATATCAGCTTGGTACAGGCAATGCTACTACCTGGTTTGCATGCCTGAACACAGCAAAATTACTGTCTACACTGAGTGTAGAATTGTGTATGCCAGCCTAACCATCACCTTCATAAAGCAAAGTTTCTACTGATCATTTTATGCACTTATTTAAGGAGTGGGTTCCTGTTAGTCTGTAGCTCCATTTATTTTACATCCTTTTCCACCCACATAATACATCTGCTTATAGCGGCACTGATTGCATGTCTTAGCACTCAAACACTTAAATTTGACTTCTCTACTATTTTTAAGGATTTCTTGCAAAGGTTAGGTACAGCCACAAAGTTGAGTTTTTCCAGGCCAGTTTTAAAACACATTTCCACAGATTCTTCCTTGTCTCTGTTGTGATTTTCACTTCTTAGGTTATAGGCCTGGTTGCACTGGGAATTTTCTGGCAAAGTTCAAATGGATAGAAACCAGAGCTTAACTCCAGTTGCTGCCATTGAGTTAATTTCTATTCCAATCCACTTTAGAGGGAGAAGAGTACATCAGAATGCAGTCACAGCTCCATTCCATTTGCAGTGAATGCAGCAGAAAATTGAACTGGAGAAGTTCTCTGATAGTTTGTAATTTTCAGGCACATAGTTTCAGCATTTCAGTCCCTCTTAGGCACAGTAATGAAAGCCCAAAGGGATACACTGTTGAGAGCTGAAAACAAGAGAAGGCATTTGCTAAATAACAAGCAAGCCTTTCTTACAGTTGGATTCAGTGAAATGCCACTGGAATTACTTCATCCATTATTGGGTAGGTTTTGTTTCCTTCCTAAAGAGAGACAGAACCATGTGAAAATTTCTAAAAGGGCTTCAATCTTGCATCTGAATCTTATGCTCACATTAATTGTCTTCATATTTGACTATTTAATTTGTAAATGTGACTGACTACAGTCACACAATGATGAGGGTGCATTTATTTTATTGCAGAATAAAGATCAGTTAAAGACAAGGATCGGTTAAAGGCAAAACTGATTCAAATTATCTCAAAAATCATTAAATTTAAATATGTTTTTATTTAGGAATATGATTGTTGTAAAAACAACAAGAAGATTAAGACCATTTATAGATCCATTTACACCTAACTTGTTTGCCTTAGGGCAGATTTTCTTGGAAAATCAGCTCAAATCATTTCACCTGAAAATACATGAATCTGAGACTGAAAACTGCTGAGAGGACTCTTGTTTATGAAGTCTCCTTGCACACCTTTGAGTAGTCTCCTTGGGTTTTACCATACACAGCCGTCAGCATAAAGCCAAGAGCTCATACATTCCTAATGTTCAGTAAAGAAAACTCCCTCAGGGTTGTATGTGGGACTGGGCACAAGAATCTCTCTCTAACTGAGAGTACCGATGGCCCTGTGTTCAAAATTAACTTTGGCTTTCCTATAATAGGGCCAGTAATTCTTTCCCATACTTGGGTATAAAACATTTCCCAACTAACCAAATTCCAATAAACTAAATCAATAGAGCCTAATTTTGCATGGGTATACTGCACTGTAAATTAGAAAGTATCATTCCCAGCACTGGCTTTGTATCAAGTAAACTCAGTCAGAACTGGACAAAGAACTATAAGTCATCTGTTCTTAGTTATTAGACCTCTTTCCTTTTTGATCTATTGCTTGGAACTGCTAGATCCTACGTTGTGGATAACCAAAATAACCAAACTGCTAAGACATAATCTTCTCAGACTGCTCATCTCAGACTGCATTTCAGGCTAGGCTGAGGCAGAAGCATCAAACCATACCATCAGCAACCTAACAAATGTCTAGTGAACCTCTGGCTCCTTTAAATCCTCATTCAATCACATGCTTACAGTAACACAGAAGATGCAAACATGCTGTTCTTGTTCCTGCCCTTTCCATACGCTTTTTAACGCACTGCTTTACTGCTTTACTGTGAAAGCACCAGGCAATTTCACATCTGTTGGACTTCCTTCCAATCTTCAGAGTGAGGGAGGGAAGAGATCTTTAAACACTGAATTATTTAAAGCTTAAGCTGAAGAAGGTTCTCTGGAGATACAGGTTTCAATCGGAAACAAAATTAATGTTGCAGTGAAAAAAATCTAGTCTCTGATCTGGAGACTGCAGAACCAGTGCAGCGGCTGGCACGATCAATACACTGGTTCTATATGGTTTAACAGTGCCCAGGCTCTTTGCACTGACCCAGCCCACTAGAATTAAAACAATACCTACTCAAGGCTGCTAGAAACATTAATTTAGACACTCCTGGACAGAATCAGTGAGATTTAGATAAATAAGAGATATTAAACCAGATCACATGTGTTCTTCAGAATAAATCACTGTCAAATGTGCTTCTGATTGATTGAAACTGTTAGCCTAATTTACTTAATGGAAAGGAAATGTCACTTTTCATGGTACAGGGAAGCCACCTTGGTCTTGTGGTAGTTCTTGCTACGCCTTGAAAAGAATGCCATGCTGGACTGTCCTTACTAGACTTCAGAGCCTCACAGCTACTTGTGGTTTCTCTGTGGTTTTAGGATGATTTCTGTAACTGCATCCATGCCTGAAAAAAAAACAACAAACCAAAACATTTATCTTCTCCACAGACAGAAATGTTGGATAGCAGTATTGTCAAAAAACTCAACCTGTCATGTTGGGATTTGTGTAACATACCAAAGGCTACTGAGGCTGACTGTTTTCTTTTACCCATGAAGACTTACTCTTTGCTATTATTATATTTTACTATTTTTCTTAACATAAAAAGAAAGAAAAATTGAGTTGGACTTATCCATGTTTGATGTTCTGGAGTAGAGTAAGTTATAATTCTCTATGAGAAAACCAACAGTCAATAGAGAAGATCTAATATTGTGCTGTCAAAAGAAAGTGATATTTGGTAATTCTATGTAAGACTATAAAAATGCTCTAGAAAGAATGGTGTAATATTTACATAAATTGTGTTTTCAGCTCTGTATCTTTCATTTTTTTCTGAAATAAACATGGACAGATTATGATTTGCCTGAATTTATTTATCTGAAACAACATCTCCTCTAATTTCTGTAGATTGTTATTGCTATATAGATTTAAATTATGATTGCCTTGGAAGTATTAAAAATTAAAAAAAACAAGCTCATTTACACTTTGCATTTGGTCATCTGTGCACATCTGTTTCTGGACTATGTAGAAACAAACTCACTGTTTGCTTTAGCAATTGCTTTCTAATGTACGCAATATGTATTATTTAACTGAATTTGAATAATAATGACTTTTCAGACGTGTTTCACCCAGACATTTCAAAGGAAATTTTTTTCAGTTTTGAAAAATACTTGGTATATTTTTAAGAGTATCAACACATATCAACCTGCTTTCCCCAGTAATGCTGAAGACTTAGATCATGAGTTGCTACTAAAATTAGACACTCTCTTTTTCTGTCTGTGTGTGTAGGGGTCTGTGAGTTGTCGTTAAGTCCTAATCAAACTGCAGTTTAAGAGATTATACATCCCTTAATTTTCCACTGTTATTACAAGGTATTTTTTCTACCACTCAGTTCTTATTTGCTAAAGATCTTTGCTGTTAAGAAACATTATTTCTGAACTGCTTTGAAATGTTTCACAAACAAATAGATATATATACAAAACGTGTTATTATTAAACCTGAGAGAATGTCTTGCTTGCCAAATGATGACTGAAAACACTCAGTTGGAAAGCCACAATAAATGGTTAATTTTAAAATCAGTTATTTCTAAAACGGAGTTAGGTTAAAATAAAATAACCCCCAGTTTTACATGTCAGTTGCTGTTTTGCCATGAGTTTCTTCACACTGACAAAACTCAGCAGACAGATCAATGACACTGGGTAGTAACTGAAGCAAAACAAGTGTATCAGTGAATGAAATGGCAAAATAGCAGCTAACATTCACTAAATTCAAACTCAATTCTGCAACCATCTGTATCTCATTCAAAGCAGATCAAACTATTGTCTAGGATATTGACAACAGTAAATTAGAAGAGGTTCCCAGCTAACAGGATGTCTATTTTTTAAACTAGGCATCAAAGATTTCTCTGCTTGCAAAATAAATAAATCCCGCTTTTCTCAAATCACTTTGCAGTAACTCTAGGTTTATAAGGATCATTTCTTAGACTGTGGCTCACTGTTCCCCCAGATGTACATCCTAATCAGCTTTTCATTATTTAATGAGTTAATATTTACTCTCTTTTCTCTCAAAGTACAGAGGAAGAAGTGATGGCGGGATGGCTCACAGGCAGCTAGACATAAAGCATAGACATATTTTTGAAAACAGACATACAGAAACACAGTATGTATGTTAAGTGCATCTAGACACGACTATCTTCTTTGTCCTTAAAATACAATTCTTGAAAATGACCCTGGTCTGCTACACCTTAGGAGTGCAGCCAGGATTAGTATAATATGATTCACAAAGGACGCCCAGGGGAAAAGCCTCTGCTCTGATATAAAGCGCTAGCTTTCTGCAGTATTGTAGCGGGAAGACTGCCGTGTTGGACTCATCCTCTTCCAGGCAATTTATCTTCTGGTAATATCCCGAAAGGATTGTTACATTACATGCCAGTTGTACATGAAGTCATGTAGGCAACTTGTTTGCAGACCGCCAGTCAGTCCATCAGGGCTACAGGGTTCAGGACTCAGGACCCAGACACAGCCCAGGGTCAGGGCTGCTCACTGAAATGGTGTGCTTAGGATCTGTTCTGGTTCTGCTTATGGATGTCAAAAACACAGCTCCCATCTGAAAAGGGAAACGAAAAGGATACTGGGAAATGGCAGGTGAATTTCTGCATATGAACAAACTTGGTTTTGATTGTTTTTAAGATATGAATCTGCTCACATAAGACCTTTATTCTATATTTCTTAAAAAATAAAAGGCCAAACATATCCCATTAAAAGGTCACATGTGGAGAGGCCTCAATGGCTGTATGATAGAATGTTAAGAGAATGACTATGAAGAGCTTTTAAAACAGCCCATGAAAGGATGTAATATCTATATGTTGATTTAAAACTCTCATAGGTTTTACAGTTAGGATTTTCTCTGGGGAACTCTATTATTGTTCATAAATCATCATATGGGTTTTGGTAAGCTCTGGTCCACTCAAGTCATACATTGCATGTTCTCACTGTAATCACACAGTTCTACTTACATGATGTGCAGATGAATACTATTCCTTGCCTTAAGGGTGGATCACTGACTGTGTCTTGCCCTGATCCTACATTGCAAGGAGTCTGGAGTAGGTTCTGCAGGACTGCACATCACAATGGTTCTTTTTCTCTCAACAAACTTTAAGTCAGTTTAGGGTTATGATAAAATGCACCTCTTCTTTGGGGAATGGAGAAGAAAATGAAAGTGTACAAGAAGAACAAGAAAAGTCACTCTGACTGAAAAGTCATCCTTAGTTTAGATGTTCAGCACACAGGATTGTGCTGCTGGCTATGTCTGTGGGTATGCAAACATATATATGAACCAAGCCTCCTGCTTTGTTTGGTTCCTCCAGATGGATATGCTTTGCTGTGATCATTTCTGTGTTTAGATGCATCCCAACCTATTACTCACTCTGGCCAGCTGCAGGGTTCCCCTGTGTGATTGGCTTACAGGCTGTTGAAACCTGCAAAAATGACTAAGGGTGGAGTACCAAAGAAAGAGTTCTAATCACAGCCGGACTGAGTGCCAGCTGCTGCCACCCTCTCATGTGCTGAGGGACTGCCAAGAAGTCAAAGATCTAGCAGGATAGAAGGGAGCCATGTAAAGAAAGAGAAACACTGCAGGAGCTGACTGCGTAAAGCTCAAGCTTGGAGGCAGCTAGGTTACAAACTGCAAGTCACGAATGCACGTTTTCCACTGGTGATAGACTCATGTAAGATCATATGACAATTATTTTGTTCTCTTCCTGTCCCTTCTGAAGGATGGTGTTGCAATGCCCTGGTGTAGTTGTGTAACAGACCCCTTACTCTGTGGGTGAGATGGGAGGACAGAACTGTTTTAACACCGCCCACGGTTTTCTTTCAGCTGGAAAGGCTCATGCGTTTTTCTGTGACTATCCACGATAACTGATATGTTATCATGGATAACATGATATAATACGATATGTCCAACATAGAAGATGTCACCCTTCTATGAAGCGAAACCTATCACAAGAATTCTGCATCTCTCATGCCCTGACCAGCTAGTGAAACATCCTTCATTTTGGAGAAGAAAGGAAGGAGTTCTCCATACAAAAAGAACTATGTGTGTATATGACATGGACTTGTTCAAATATACAGATCTGATGCATTTTAGAAAAATTACCTACCTGTTTTTGAAGGAGACAGAAGTAACGGTATAAACTTAGGGTTAAATTACACCCCTTTAAAGTGAAAATATAATTCATCGATTCAATAATTTTGTATCTGAGCTCTGAATCACCAGCTTTCTCAATAGCAAAAATTCTTTTAAAAGCCAATAAAGCAACAAAGCCAAGTACTTGTTTTGTGAAGAGAAGCTGAACTTTCCGCTTCGATGACGACTCTGGCTTCCCCTGCACTTGTGCAGATCCAAATCTTTGAATACTCATTTCAGAGGTGAAGAATCACATTAAGATCCAAAGACTTGGTTTTATCTCTCACAGTTTTCCAGTCTAAAACTAATGTTGGAGCCTATCAGCTCCAATCACATAAACCAAACGTTCTGATCAGACTCAGTTTCTCATTTCTGTGAGATACTTCAGCAACTGCCCAGAAAAGTTCCAGATTATTTGGATTCCAGAAGCTCCGGAAGTTAATACTGAGAAGTGTACGTACAGTGCAGAATTATTCAAGATCTCTTATTCTGACTATATGTTGCAAAGCTATCTCTAGCGCTAATCCTTTGCAGGAGGTTATATTCTGCTTCATGGGCTAGTATGATAGGAATCTCAATCTCCTTTCAGGCAGGTAGTGAAATGAAGTAACGAGTACAAAAGAGGCTTTGTAAAGCAGTGAGCAGAAATCATCTTTTTGTCTTTTTTTTTTTTTTTGTCTTTTTCTTTCCCCCCTGTGGTACAATAACATCTTTCACTTCAGGATCCAAAAGCACTTTAGAAGCACTGTAATTATGCTTCCCATCTCTCCGTGTAGTATAAAAGATTTTTAATGCCTTTTAACAAGAGAAGAGAGAGAAAAAAATTGAGCAGGAGATAAAATGGTGTTTTTTTAATTTAATGCATAATGAGCCAAAAATATGCACAGTTTAATAATTGTTTTTATTTTAATTGTTCATAAAGAGCAATCTTTATTCTTCCCACTCTAATTATGGGGCAGACACACACTAAATTGTGAAAAGCCGTAGAGCTCAGATCATCCATAGCATGACAGGTTAATTGAATAAATGTTTCCTTCCCCACATCTTCCAGCATTAGACAGAAGGTCTTAAGTTCTCTTTTCATCCATTGTTGTCTTCTGAATTAGTGCTTCAATTTGCCTTCCTTGGCATACTTTCACTCTCTCAAGTGTGTGTTGACTAATCTTTTGTTATGATTCTGTGAGCCAGTCTCAACAGAGAGGAGAAAAAAAGAGACAAGATATGTTGTATCAATTGACAAGTAAGGAGTTTAATGTTGGATACTCTTCAGGTCTGACAAAATGTAATTAGTAAACTAGATGAAAGCAATTTGAGAAAGAACTGCCCTTCCTATCATTATGAAATTATTTGAAATTAAAACATGAACTGAAACAGTTTTGTTGTCTTAAAGAACAGTTTGTCCTTTTCTCTCCTCAATTATCTTGATAGTGTATTATGAAATCCACTCAGCAGGGAACATTTTCATGTTAGAATGCGTTATTTTTAGTCAACCAGTTGGTTCTTCACCAGGGTGGAGGGCTAGCTGCCTTTCAAACTGAAAGAGACATCCGCAGCCAAAAGAAGAGTCTCTCGATTTATAGCAGGCAAGGCAGAAATGACAACGTCTATCTTTGCTCCATGAGTGCAATGACTGTCATCAGGGGTCCGGAAGTATTATCTCCCACCAGGCAATGCTCACAAAAGTTCAACCAAACTTACCCTACAGTCTTTCAAGAAGAGTTTGTGGATACACTTTATTTTTCTGTCTCTGTTCCTAAAACATCTAAGTCTTGTTGGACTGGTTTTGAGGGAGTTTTGCATTGTTTTTTTTTTTTTTTTGTGTGTGTGTGTGTGTGTGTGTGTGTGGATGTGTGCTGACCATTTAAGCTGCAAGACCCAAGGAGAACTGTATCTGTGCTATGAATTTGTACGTCACCGGGCATACTGGGAACACAGTGGAGTTCTCTCACTCCTATAGTGCAAACAAATGTTGTTTTGAAATAGTAAGAACAGCAATGGTATAAAATTATCTTAATTCACTTCAACACCTTAAAACTTTCTCAGAAACATGACTCATCTGTAGCTGTAAAAAGTTTGCCTTTACCTTTGATATAGTACCAATCTTAAACCTCATCAATAACAGAGGATTCTCAATACCTCAAATAGAAACACCTTTCCTGGGCACATCACTCTTCTTAGGCAGCTGTCTGCCCTGTGAAAAGACCCAGAAAATCTGAAAGATTCCAGCATTTTGTATGTTCTATAACTGCCTCATTATGTCTTCAGAAAACACACTATTTTGAGACATCAGGTGTATTAAATGTTCTGGGGTTTTTTGCCATGCTTATTGGTATCAATACATTTTGTAGTTGATAACTACACAAAATGAGTTGGTAATGGGTCAGCAGCAGCAGCAGTAGCTGTGAACTGTGGAGGGATGGGCAGAAGCCTGGAACCACCTCCCAGCTCTGTTACAATGAAGGGATCTAGGAGCTGGTCCAGCTTCTAGTTCAGAAGACTTCCATGAGGTTCACACAATGCTGCTGACACATGCCAACAGTTTCTGGTCACCTTTTTTCAGTTTTTCTTTTTCGTAGTTGGATTAGCCAACACTCTAATCTCAAACTTGATCCCCTGAGAATCTATCAGGGGGAACTCTACATGAAGGGACATTTACATGCCATCAGGGTGCAAGGATGTATATGCCCTGAAACTCAGCAGAGTTATGTTTTTAGTACATGACAGTCATGTGATTTATGGCGCAATTCTTCTCAAGGATTGCATTTCATTTGTGTAAAAATAAGCATTATTTACTATTTTATGTGTTTGGTCTATTAGTGCTTTCGTGGCACAACCATTAGAGTGAGTTACAACTGTATTAAGTATATTTTATATTCTATTTATGACATAAAATAGAGAGACTTGTAATGATCACTGAAAGACTGAGTGCCTTAGCCAACTTACAACCCAGCCCCTGCAAGTCTCAGAGCATCTGAACAAAAAGAGTTGCTGTTTACAGTTTCCTCTGCATTGCAATCAATGTCAGTACCTCCCCACACTTATCTGAAAAGGCAAAGAGACAAACAGCAGCATTTACTCATTGAGCAAAAGAAATGGATCAGCTTTGTGAATGCCCATTTCTCCTCAGAAAATGTATGCCTTCAAATCTCCTGAATAAATCCTCTTCTCACTCATGTCATGATAAGCCACAAGTCAGCAGTGAAATCAATAGGACTATAGCAGAATCAGAATGGTTCTCTAGTCCTTCCTCCCATCCTCATTTTGACAGGTTTTACACTGGTGTGTACAACTACCAATTCAGTGAATTTGCTCCCCATTTCCATTCATGTAACCGAGTTCCCCATCTTGCCTTTGGGGTGATGTGTCAAAAGATAACTAAAATGACTTAACACTCCTAGCTAACAGAGATATCCTTGTGGTTAGGAAAGATAATGTTGCTATACCACCAAGCTATTTCATCACTGTGTCTTTTTTTCTTTTATCTTTTTTTTTTTTTCTTGGAGGGTGGTGATGTCAGCACCTCATTTGTAGCTCAGTCATCTCCTCAACCCTAGCATTTTCTCTGCAAATAAAGATGAAATATAGCATGTCGGTAATAGAGAAATGCTCATTTGAATGAAGAATGACAACCTTGTCAAGCTCTTAAAAGCCTTATCTGATCCATTCAAGCACAGCCTCTGCATTTGAAGTAGAATCCAGGTGCCTGGAGAAAGGAAGGCCTGAAACTGCCAAGTCACTCACTGCAGAACAAATAGGCAAAGAAGAAACTTAAATACAGTTGCTTACTAAATTTAGCTGACTAAATGTAGCTGGGATGTGGATGGAGGACAGAAGTGTGTAAGGAAATGGGAGCAGCTTCATCACATCCAGTTGAGAATGCAATTAACAGAGTGCTGCAGCATAGAACCTAAAAACGCACAGATGGATTTAAATTGCCTCCAGTGTGACACAAGCTGAAAAAAATTCCCTTCTCTCCGAATCCTACACTGTTTTTTTTCCTTTAGATAGATTGATCTCCATGCTGTACATAATTACTTTTAGAAATAACAACTAAGATGATGCTGAAAGCTCAAGGCTATTTTATTTAGTGAGGGAGTTTTACTCTAAGTTAGATGACAGCAGAGAGCTTTACACCTTTCTGTCCCTCACCTTCCTTCAAGATGTAAACATTAAGACAGGCACAGGTTCTCTCTCTGATATGTAAATAACCTGAATACAGGAGCTCCTTGATCCGACAGAGACGAATGCACCATCTTACTTTAGTTCATGCTGAATTTGGAAGACTTTACATAGAGTGCTGTAAAAAATGCATGCACGTTTGTAACATACAGGAAATGCACAGGCAGGATGTTCACAAGTGAGCTTTTGTCTTATCCTCCAATTTGCTGTTAGCATCAATGAATACAGGACTCCTTGAGTTCTAGGTCAGACTCTACAGTTAAACCTGCAAGTGAAGTTCAAAGTAGTTGCTTGAATCTTGCAATCTAGTCTCTTTTCACCACAGAACCTATATTTCAATATAAAATCTGCTCCTAAATGTGGGGATTTTTTTAGTATTATAATTAACTGAGGTAACTAGAGGATATATCTTTATCCGACCAGCTACCACCAAGTTTTTGGTTAATTTTCTGCCCAGGTACGTTTAGTGTTTAAATCTGTTTTGAACAATAGCTTGACCACACAATGGATACTACAACATTCTGTACTTACGGACAGTCTATTCCTGTTACTGTGGTCTCAAAACAGACCCATTATGGTTGCCTAATTTTTGGTAAATTTTTAAGTCCCCTCGACATCAGTCTTCTGGGGAACTTCTCCATAATGTTAGTTTTGGTTATATTTCACTCCAGTGAATTGTTACAGTCTTGTTAGTCATATTATACTGCTTTACAATCTTCTCCAGAAAGTCCTTCTACTTCTACAGGGTATGATAGAATGGTTTGTCACCTTTTCTAGTCCACATTGCAGTGATCTTGCCTCCAACCTTCATCTTTACTCTTCCACTCCCTCCTCCCTTCCCCCAAGCCATTTCCATTTAGCTTTCATGGAAGTCATTCATTGTATCAGCAGCTCCTCTTTAATCAGAGCACTGCTTCCATCTGAACTAGCTAGTTAAATGACTGAGGGTCCATTAAGTGAATTATTTCAAGCTCTTGCCCCTTTAACAAATCTGCCCTAAAGGAACTGAGCAAGTAATACATTTGAAGCGCCTCTCAGTATGGAGAGGGAAGCAGACTGCACTTTACAACTAGTAATTAGCCTTAGGGCTTCAGTTATTTTTATTTTCTCACCACAAATGAACTTGCCTTAAAAAAAAAAAAAATGTATATGTATATAGGCCTTGTCCAGAGCTCAGTGCCTGATGCTGCTAGCTTGTCTTCAAATTCTATCCCTTGGTTTATAGCATCTCAACATATGGTGACATCCGGTAACATTTTCTATAGGCTCAGTGATAGGACCTTCTAACCAAATGTCAGATAGATTCAGTCCCATCTCCACAAACCTGTTATCTCCTTCTATCCACTGAGGTTCACACAGCTTTGGGAAATGCAGGGGAGCATAGGACAAGGATGTAAAAGGTGCATTTTGAGAAATAAATTACTCTGCAATCTTAATAAATAACAGGATTTCTGTGTTGCGGCTGTACAGCACAGTGACAGCAATCACAACAATACTTCGAAGTATGTTGAAGAAAATCCTTTTTAGCTGTATCACGTCTACAGCGAAGATGTTTAGTCTCTCAAACAGTAAGATGCAGAAAGAGTCACAGACCAGTTTCTTGTCTATTTAGTATAGCATGATGTGTCCAAAATTTAGATTACTTCACTTGCTTCTTTCTCAGAATACTAATTTGTCACCTTTTTTCCATTCTCTTTCCTTTTACCAGAACTTATTTTGTAATTTTATTAACCAGCTCACCAGCCTTCTATTGGCCTTCTCCTTTCCCCTTGCCCAACATTTTTCTTGCTTTTTTCTCCTCTGGGACTGTGCAGGCGGGAAGAATTCTTTTATCTCTCTTCCGACTACATCTTGTAGTACTTTGTTCTTCTCTGTTTTATTTTTCCAGCTCAATTCATGTGCTTTGTGATACAGCTTTTATCAGCCTCACATGTACTGTTGCTGTTGCTTGTTCCTGATCATCTCTTTATAGGTCATCCAGTACAGCATGTGCTCTTGGCAGAACATCTGCAATAACTAGATAGTTTCTCATCTAAAAATGCAGAATGTTACCAACAATGATATAACTGAACTGAGCTATGGCTATGGACTATGATTAGGTATTTTACCGGTGACAGAGATTATAAGGAAAACAAGAAACATGGCCTTGCACAGTTTTCTGAAAGGACAGGTGAGGCTTAACAAGGCCCAATCAAGTGTATACCAGGTATAATATGCTAGAGCCTTTTAATTTTGTTGTAATCAAAGGAGAAGCTGTCCATATAATTGAGACGGGGGGAGTTTGATTGGCATCATGGTTAGTATTTTGTTGTACATGAAAGGCGAATAGAAAAGTGACTGTTAATTTAGGGTGTACTCTTCCTATTTGCCAGTGATTTACTTCAAGAAATATTGCTCAATCTCGAGTAAAGTTGTTGTTAAGGCAATATACAAATTATTCTCTCTGCTCACGCTGGAAGACAGTAGCCATGGCCACTTACATTTATAAATGGAACTACTATTTATTGTCAAACTGTGATCTTACTGTTGTCCTTTACTACCAAGCAGGCAGTGGGATTCAGTCATTGGTAAACAACTGTTAGCTTAGAGCTGTAGAGACCATGTTGTTTTAAATGCAATAAGGATACAAACCACACAGCAGCTATGCAAAGATCAACCAGAAAATGCTCAGCACCAAAGCAATTTCAGGTAGTGTTCTCCCATTAAAAGAATTTTAGCAAGTCACCCTTGGTACAACTGCAAGAGATGAGAAGACCAAAACGTGCAAAAATGTTAGGAGGTTTAACTTTTTGACCAATAGCATAGGTAAATTTTAGGAGGTCCATGCTGCCATTATGGATTCCAGTGCATGCAAGAATAGTTCCTTCTTAATTGTAGACACGTGCAAATACCTGAAATAGATGAATCACTGCTTTGATTAATTCAAGTAATTATACACAATGATGAAGTTCTTGCATTTGTTTGACAGTGAAGCTGATATACATCATATAGTTCTATTTCTTGGAAAATTTGTTTTAAGAAGTGAAAAGAATCATGCCAGTGGTAATTCTGGAGCAACTTCTCAGAACAAAGGTTGCATTCCTTTTCATTAGCTGTCACTCAAAATATTGCTGAACCAGCTTCCTCATACTCTACCATACCAGGGGTTCATTTATATTGGTGAAATTCTTAATGAATACCTGCTCTATCTGTCACAACCACTGTTGATTTCATCCTAGATTACATCTCCAAAAATACCAGTCAAGGCTGTGCTTTTAGAGAGCCGTCATCTGCGTGGCAAAGGAATTGTGCTGGGAGGAAAGAGGCAATGGAGGGGTCTCAAAATTGCACTGAAAGGATGATTCACTTTGGTTTTTAACTATGTTTTGTCCCCCTTTTTTGAGTCTAGCAGTGGCAACAGGGTACAAAAGTGGTTGTTTGGCAATGTTATATTTTTAAGGTATGTTGATCCACAGGACAGCCAATCTGTAGCAGATTTTTCTACGTTCTTCCTAGCTGTCAGTATATATGATTTTGCCTGATCCACCCCATAGATCTGCAGCAAATTTTCTTTCATTGCTATCTGGATAGAGGTTCTCCTCTTCTGATACTTTCAGCCCTAAGAGAGCTCCCAGGTGTCTTTAAAGCTTTTACATGTCCCTGTCATTAATCATAATTGATTAGCTTTCTTATTCTGACACATTCCTGATCAGCTCCAGCACATCTTTCTCTCATGCAAAGACGTTTTTTCCCTTATCGCTGTTAGAAATCACAAGTGACAAGGTGGGAGTAAAGAGTTTCCTCAATGAACTCTCAAGCTTTTCTATTACTGTCTAAAGCTCCTGGCCCCTTAGAAAGCTTGCTTCCTATGCCTGTCTTTCCATCTCTTTTTTTTAACCAACCTGTTTCTCAGGACCCCAGTACAGTCCTATTATTTATACTAAATTTGATAAACACACTTCTACTATTTATCATTCCCTCCTCATAGTCCTCTCTTCACAGCTCCCCTTGCTTTCTGTAGTTACAGTGTTTGCTCTGTTTCAGGGCAATGGTTTGGTAATTCCAGTCACCCAAGCTAAAAAAGTTAGCTTTGTAGTTTTCACTTCATTGTTAAGAGGATATTTCTGTGTTCTACCACTAAAATTCCAATTTCTAAATATCATAATAATAGATGAACTGGCTTCTACTCAAAATGAAGTGATTTTTTTTTTGTCTACTTAAATGTATTCATTTAAACTCCCAGTGGATGAAGAAAATCCCCATCTCTTGTTCTGAACAGTGGGCTTATCAACCTTTATAAAATAGCTACTAACTTAGAACACTATTGAAAATCTGGAACATTTTATTTGCCTCAGTAATGGCTAATTTCACACCCATTCCTATTCACAGGGAAATGGACTGTTGCTCATAGTCTGCACTCTATAAACCAGTTATATTGCAATTGCCTCCTCTTTGCTACTTTTATTCAGGAAACAGAGCCAGTGGGGCTGCTCTCAAAAGAAGCGTTCCTGAGATGTAGAAGGGAGAGCAGAGTCAGACCTTTCATTAGGCAGTAGATGTACCTTACATAATTTCTCAAAATGAAAAGTTCTAGACAGATGTCAACAGTAAAAATAATCACGCTATTGACAATCTAGCTGCTCATGTCAGGGATATGCTCAGGTAGTGAATGCCGATTATTAACAGCGTTTGAATTAACAATGCAAAATCACAAAGGAGATTTCCTCGTTGTCTGCTTATTTTAATTTTAAATGCCATTCAAGAGATGCAGAAAGGGCTTTGTCAGAGGAGAAATATTTTTAACAGTACAAAGTACATTAAAGGAGCTGTGGTCCTCCTAGGATTATTGTTTGTTAGCTCTAAACTTACTCAAGCAAAACACTGGAGTCAAAGATAGTTTTGCCTTATGACTCTTTAGTTTAATACTTCAGGGCCCCAAGTCCACTAAGATCCCCAGGACATTGCATGCATATGACATTCACTCTCATTGCGTGTGCATTGCTCTACAGCAAGGCTTTTGTGATTCGTAGAGATCACCTGATTAAGCATCTTGTCTAAGTTAGAATAACAGGTTCTGTGTTTTTAACCCCAGAAACCCACATGAGCAGTGTGAATCTGAGGAAGCCACACACCAGACAGCCCAAAATTCCAGAACTTCCCCCCTAATCTTACCAGGAGAATCTGATAGACCAATCACATTCAGGAAATGGTAATATACACACAATCATATTCATGGAGAATTTTGCTCTTATGAGTATTAAAACCAACTAAGTTTAACTACAAGAAGATTATTGCTTCGTTGAGAGTTGAAGTACAGCAAAGGCTGACACTATCTACAAACAAAAGACTGTCATATTGGGAAAAGCCCCTAACCACGAGTCTCTTGCTCAAGACTATTTCTGATCCAAGCCAGATCCTTGCACTCTAAACTGTAATGGAAATTAAGATATTAATTCCTACTGCCAGGCTGCATATGCTTTCTCTCATCTGCACTTTTTACTAAACAGATTTCCTCAGTCTTGTCCCTTTTGAAAGAAAAACGGAAAGAGGAAAGAAATATCCTTTGTCCCCCCACGAGGATCTTTGTCTTTGTTAACACAACCTTACATTGTCACCCTGAATAAAGTAAGATTTGTTTTGTTGAGCCCTGCAGGGCTTCTGCGTCCCCAGAATCCTAGGGCAATGGCAGTGCCGAGCTGGCACGCTGTAGCAGAAATGTCATTTTTTAATTATGTGGTTCTGAGGGGAATCTATTATCTACTGCTGAGATGCTGAAATCAGACGATTTATCTCCAAGGCAGCTCTGTCTACAATCTAGAAATATATCTCTTGTCACTACAGGAAACGGAACGAAAAGATGTTTTTATTTCTGGTGCCTTATGTTTATAAATTTATTCTTTTAAGCTTTGCCAGCAGATTTCCAGGGTAGGATGCTGAGGGGTAGGGTAAAGTCAGGTTCTGATGCTTCTCCAGGTTCTCTTGATCTCCCTAATACACTGCCCAAGGTCAGGAGGAATCTAGATGCCCTTCAAGAGCTCATCTGCCAAGAGTAACTAGCTTAGGCACCATGCTCTGAGGACTCCAGGCATCGAAGTGCTGAGAGTACTGTACAAGCGAACAGCATCAACAACAAATTGGCCAGGCAACACATTTACCTTAATTCACATGAACGCTAGCTTCCACTTGACATTTCAGGCTAGATGCCTACAACAATTTGAAAGCACCTTTCTCACACACGAGATATTTTCATTTAAAAGTAAAGTAATACACATACCATCTTATTCACAATAACTTTAAACTGTTTCTGTCTCCTCCCTAAGGTATCAAAGCAAATAAAGGAGTTTAGAACTTTTTTATCTGCAAAATTCATTACACGTGCCACTCCACGAAGCAGTATCAGAGTTGCCATCAATTCATATCTCTTAACAAACAGGTACATTCCAAGTGCTTTTAAAGCAATCCTGCTTTTATGTATTTAAACTTATATGCATTTTCTGTGTCTTACAAAAGTTTACAAAAATGTTCCAGGGGAGGACAGAGGGAAACAAATATTGGAATATCCCATCAAAACTGTAATTCTTGCATTGCCCTCTAGTGCATACATGACAATATTGCACCTTTTTTTAACTTGTCATACTATAAATTACTGAAATGAAACCTTTAGTATCATTTGATGGCTTTCTGCATTTAATTTTGATAGAAACATTATAGAGTTTGTTTGGTTTAAATTAAATTTGTTTGAAATACATGACTAAATTCTTGCCTTCCCCAATCCCATGGCAAATCTGGGAAACTTGTTTGCTTTGTGTGGCTGGCAGAAATGCAGGCGACATCTTTTCAAAACAAATTATCATTCAGAACAATCCAGCTCCAAAAGCATCAGACCTTCAAAATCATCTGAACTACATCATGTATAAATCTTTTACTATATGAGGGCAAAGAAAAGTCTTAAGGAGTATGTCATCAATCTGCATACACTTACTTTTAAGTCCATTACCTCCCCCACATACAGAAAGATCAGCATACAGAAGAACACAGGGCCATGCAGAATAGTTAAATTGGGCATAAAATTTACATACCAAGATGAAAGCTGTTGTGAAACATTGTAGAGACAAACATTTGAGAAGCTATGAATTCAGACAAAACCCTTGTTACTTAAATGCTTAGCTATAAACCCCCTAAGTTTCTGCCCAGCCATTTGTGACTTTATAAATAAACTTAGGGACATACTCACACTTCTGGTCATTAATAGAAGTAAATTAAGTACTAATTTCCTTCAGTATCACATAAAACATAAAACCCACTTATATTTGTAATAAGAGTCCTAGTAAAAGAAAACATTTTACAAAATATTTAAAGAAATAGAAAAAAAAACAAACAAACCAAACAAACCAAACAAAATGGCATGTTACAATGAGGATTATCTTACAAATGACTTTGTACCTTTCTGTCTACAAAACATGCTACTGGTACATTTTGTGTACCACAGTATGGACAATGTTTTTGCATTTGAGAGATTTTATGGTCTTATATCATCACCTCTTCTCCAAGTATTATAAAAACATAATACTTGTAGAAGTTTTTATGTACTGGACCTCAAGACACCATTAAGTAATGTGTCAGTCCTCCACAATGAACACAAGGTGAAATTACAGCAGCTCCTCTTGTCAGGATTTCATGGATTTTGCTTTCAAAGCCAAAGCTACACAGTAAATGCTGTATGATCTGTCATCATTTTTCCGATAAGGAATTCCAGCTTACACTCTTGCATAAGGAGGACAGCCATTTGCTTGAGCAGTTATGCTATTCTTCCATACAACTCTAAAATGTACATGAATACATATAAGTCCTGTAGTTGGATCTGTAAAAGCAAGAACATTTGCAGGACACCAGGAACCTGCAAAAATCAAGATTTGAATAGCAGAGGGAAAGAAAGTGGATGCTGTGAGGATACTAGGCTGCAGCTGCATCGTGTAAGTGGGAAAGCATCTACCACACCCATAGTGTTAGTGAAAGAATTAGCTGCTGAAGGAGCTCCTCAAGTAAATCTATGCCTAGCGAGAAAAAAATGGTACACCATTTTAATAATCCCTAATATCCCTATAAATTTGGAGTACTGTGTGACACTGTGCAATGCTGGCAAACTTCACTCTATACTTTTGTAATAAGCTTTATTAAAGACAATTTCTGGACAACTTTTGACAAGTGATTTTGTCCTTATATTTCTGTGTAAACTAGTGATCCAGATGTCCCTAGGTTTACCTAATTCTTTCATGTGAAGCAGCCCCTGGAGGAGTAACAGTTCCTACCTCACCAGTTTTACCTGCCAAGATTCTGATGCACTTGTTCTAAATGCTTTGAGAGCTTTTCCCGGACCCTATATCCCAATAATTCCAAAAATAATGACAGCAAGAGTAGCATAGTAATAGTTCATAATAATGGGAGGATAGTAATAGTTCCTTTTTAACTTAATGCTTGAAAATATCTTGGCATACAGCTGTTAGTGGATCACGGAAAATAATGGAGGTTTTGATCAATATCCCTGTTTACAGTTCTGGATCAACCCTAGCAAGAAGCCAGAATAAAAAGAAAAAAAGTCTTGGGATTGTCCTGCCTGACAGCCACATCCCTTGAAACATTGTCGCTTAGCTTATGATTTTCACTCTACAAAACTTTTCACAAATCACCTGAAAGGTACGAAACTGTGATCAAGCCAACGTGGGACAGGCTAGGCCTTTTCTTTTTATGTAAAACCCCCAATGACGGCCTGTGAACAATCTTTCTACTGTGCTATCACACAATTACTTCCTTAAGTTGACAGATAAAAAACTTCTTGTTTTAAAATCTCATGCTCTTTATGCTTGCAATCTCGTTCTTACAAAACCGGACTCTAATCACACTAGATTGCCACCAGATGTGTGTCCCATATTTCTGAGTGTCATTCTTAAGCCTGCCTCTCTCAGCTAGGGAAAGTGGGGTAAAAATGCAGAGGTCCCATGGTTGGAAGACAGACGTGGCCATAAAGCTGCTTTTCATGTGAAGGGGATGCTTAGTTTCACACCCCATGTATGTGATTTCCTCTCCTGTTTCTGAGCAGCATAGCAGTAGAAGAGGTCACTGATTCAAGATGTAGCTACTGTTCTCACTATCTTGTGCAGCAATTTTTGACCTCTGCTTGAAAGGCAAGTACATTGCACTATCACTGGGCGAAAAACCGGTCTTGATTGGTTTTCCCGGGTGATTACAGAACTTCAGTCTTCCAAATTCAGACTATCCACACCTTGTAGCTCTACCGAATTCTTTTAAAGCAGAGAGAGCTTATATCATTGAAGTGGAAACTCAGCACATCTAAGAAACCTGATGAAATGTTATCTAAAAAGCTGATTAAAATACAAAATATCATAGTTCAGTAATCCAAAATGAAGATATTTTTTCTCCATAACATGTTGAGTGTTTGAGGTCTTATATGACTGATTCTGAATGCATTCACGACTAATGTCTCACAAAGTGCTTGTGGATATTGCTTACTGGTTTTGATATACTTTTGTATATTATTCTCTTTTTTTTTCATACACACCCACCAGCGTCGTCCTCCCACGCCCTTTATTTTTTTTTCCCTACTATTCTTCAAACTCTTAAAGTTTCTTTCCAATCCATGCCAAACGGGGGGAAAGAATTGAAATACTGCTTTTTTTCTGTGAAACAAAAAGCCAAAAATAAACATTCTGATTAAGGAATATTTTTCACATCTAATTCAAACACTTAACTTTAACTTTTTACCCAAATTATACCTCTGGCCACTCTATCTAGAAAACCCAGGCACTTTCAGTGGTGTTGTGGTTTTATTCCAGATGGCAACTAAACCCCACACAGTCACTCCCTCACTTCCCCCATATCGGGATGGGAGAGGGAATGAGAAGGGTAAAAGTGAGAAAACACATAGGTTGAGATAAAGACAGTTTAATCGGTAAAGCAAAAGCTGTGCAAACCATTAAAGCAAACCAAGGAATTAATTCCCTGCTTCCTATCGGCAGCAGGTATTCAGGAAAGCAGGGCTCCATTACACACAACTGCTACTTGGGGGGAAGACAAAAACCATCACTCTGAATATCTACCCCTTCCCTCTTCCCCCGATTTTCACATGCTAAGCATGACGTCACATGGCATGGAATACCCTTTGGTCAGTTGAGGTCAGCTGTCCCAGCTGTGTTCCCTTCCAACTTCTTGTGTCCCCACAGCCTACTCACTGGTGGGGTGGGGTGAGAAGCAGAAAAGGCCTTGGCTCTGTGCAAGCACTGGTCAGCGACAGCTAAAACATCCCTGCGTTATCAACAGTTTTCAGCACAAATCCAAACCATCGCTTCGTACGAGCTCCTATGAAGAAAATTAACTCTATCCCAGCCAAAACCAACACAACACTTTTCATATGCCAAAGTGATTTTAAGGAGAGCATAAAGTTCCCTTTGTTGCTCCTTGATTTCTTTCCCTGTTACTGTTTTCTTTCCCTGTTTAATTTCAGCCTGGGATATTCATGGACCCTATCCCAGATATGCAAACTTTATCTGTGAGAAGTTCAGAAATCATAACTTTATCATCTGTCATGTTTTTTCCTTATATTTTATTTTTTCTCCCATGAAAGTAAAATGTTGGAATAACAATGATGATAATGAAAATAATAATAAAAGAATTTTTTAAATCATTGTGTTTCGCTCTGAAACATCAGTTTTACCCCATCAGTGTTCCCTGCAATGCACGTTTTTCCCCAAAATAAAATCTTGGCAGATTCTGATTTTGCTAATGTGCCTCTCACATTCTGGGAAAATAGTTTTAAAATGTTCTTCAGCATTCTTTTCTTTAAAGCAACTGACCTTAGTTTGAAAACAAATGAGACTATGTAGAGAACTGGTGGCTAAAGGACTAGAAATATTCATCCATTCCCACCACTCCGGTATCATAAATAAGTATGCTGACCTTAAGATAAGGACGTGAAATAAGAACTCTGTGGTCTTCATCAGTTTGGAATATATAACCAACAGTCAGCTGTAAGCACCTGCCACACCTCAGCCCCTTTCCTACAAGGACCAACAATAAAGAATTTCTTCCAGCTATGGGAAAGCTCTCAAATTAAATGCCACTGCTCCACTGGATAATGTAGATCAATAATCATGATCATGCATCACACTAAGGTCACCAAATTTTTCAGAAATATTATTTAAAAGGAAGCATAAAAAAAAAAGAAATAAAATTGAGGCAAAATGCTTTTCATTGAACTCCACATCAGTGTGTACAATCGTAAAGGGATGTTCTGATGAAGCAGTTTCATCTATTTGCCCACTCCTAGCTCATAAGCCTCTATAAGATGATTCTCATGCAAAGCAGGACCGCACACTGTAAGAGTAAAATTAGTGCTTGAGCTATGTGTAATGTGGTGTAATGTGTAATATGGCCCTGGTTAATGTGCTATTGCACGTAATTCTACCAGGTAAATTTTTGAGCAACTAGAAGAAAAAACAAGAAACTGAACAAATGTGATACACTTTGTTCATGGCTCAGTGGTCTGCCTATACTTTACTAAACGTTGCCCTTTACCAAATGCACAGTCAAGTCAGTAGTAAACGGAACAGCAGAAAGAAGCAAAATATAAAACAAAAGCTTTGCTGCAGTGATAGATTCTAGCTTTGCTAACCAAAATCAGAAGGGCTTAGTATGAGATTGTCTTTAGGCAAGGGCTGGAGTTCATCAAAGATTCCTGAAATGCTCAGTTGAACTTGTAGCAAAGTAAGTTCCTTGTCAGATTATGCTTGACAAAAGCTAATGAAAAGATAAAAAAGGTGAGAAATACAGAAACAGCACACATCAGGTTGCAAAGCAACAACAATAAAAATATATCCATTACAGTCATTAGATTTTGCTTATATCCTCTAAGTGCTGGTATCTGATTCTAAGATAGATGGTGAGAAGAAAGAATAGCCATAAATGAATTAACAATCCCAAAGAGGGGCTGCTTGCTGTGTTTACAGTGAGTTAGGTCCGCACAAATATCAGGATAAGCCACATGGCAATGTACTAGCTGAAAATTGGATCCTAATCTAATCCTAGGTGTTTACATATCAGACTCCATGGATATAAGGAAGACATAAAAAACCCCAACAAAACCATACCCATATCAGTCAATACATACCTATGAAGTTGCTCATAATTTGCACTGGCACAAGGAAGACAGGAAATTGCCACATATCCTGTGATTATTAAAGACTCTTTTTCTTCTATGTACGATTCCAATCCAAATTTTGCCCTTGGTCTTGGACAAACTCACCTTCTCAAGCAAGCTATTTCATCTGTCAAACTCCTACACACTGTCAGTGACATCTTATTAATATTCCAATCTTGCAATGATAATGGCAAATTAAAGAGACATGGGTCATGCAGAAAAATATTTATCTACATTTGAGATCTTCTTTCATTCTGTTTCTGTCCTTCTAGCACTCATTCTAACATTCTAAGACAATTACACGCTTATTAGCATATAGAGATATCATAGAAGTATCATACAGTTCTGATAGCATTCCTGTACCAGGTCAAAATTTTAGAGCGGAATGTTATATTATTTGCTTGTCTCTAAAAGAGATCAGCAGTTTCATTTTCTTTCATCTTTATTTTTTTTTTCCTCTCCCTGAGCTTTTTTCATGCATAAGTAAAGCAGAGAATATTTCAAATATTGTATCATATGGATAAAACTCTGGTCCAGTTTCCTTAAGAAACCAAGTTCCTCAAGTTCCCCAAAACATTAGAAGTTACCTCAGGATTACCATTCACCTTTACACGGACACAGCTGAAGCTGGCAGACTGATATGTCATAGAGAAAACTGAAGACTTCCCATCAAGATAGCACAAGGAATGATCAGATCCAACAAAATAATAAGCACCTATATGTACTTTCGGTAGCTTTTCCTCTAGATAATTTGTAAAACAACTTCCATGTGACATAAAAATAAATACGAATGCATTTTACAAGAACATTAGTACCGAAATTAAGCCTAAAATTTTCCGCCACTCAACAGAGATGAAAACGCTTTTCTCCACTATGAAGAAATTTCTGCAGAAGGTATTTTGCAAATCATAATAAAACCCCCTAGGTGTCTAATGCTTTTTTAGCTTCAGCCTTCACTGAGAGCATCAACGGCAATTAAACTGTTAACATAACTGAAGGTAGTGACAAATAGACAGAAGTTCAGGTTAAAATAGAGGCAGTAATATTCTAACTTATGGCAACTACGCTCTCATATGAGATTTGTTGCCTAAAGCTGTTTAGGATTATTCCTAGCCATAGTGCCTACGGTTTGAAAAAAGACTGGAAATTAGCAACTTAAGTAGTGTAGATCAGTTGGATTCTCAGAATACTAAAGAAATTACTCAGATTATTTCTTTTAAGTTAAAAAAATAATAGATTAATAAAACTTGGTGTGAATTTGTCAGGAATACATTGTGGCAAACTAATCAAAACTCCTGACATAATCTATTGTATTTCCTATTGTAAATACAGAAGAAACAGTAGTTGGTATATGCTTGGGTTTCATTAATCCTTTGCCATTACTTTACATAGCATTTCCAAAAATAGGCTGAGAAAACAGTCTAAATGAAGGCATTAGATAGATCCCACATGGCCTTGTAGCTAAGCCAGACGTAGATTAACCTTCTTAACGTGCTGTGCTATTGCCTCTGCATCCAGCAGCCAGATGAAGTTCAGAGGATTTTTCAGAATCTTATTTCTATGTATTTTTCTCCAATATTCTCCAAGAGTCTATCTGAAGCACCATTATATTCTTTCTCTTTTCTTTCACCCAGTGGCCCTCTTCTGCTGCCAGTCCTTTATCTCATGAAATTAATCTTCAAGTGTCATTGTCTTTGTTCTTGTTGCTCTTTTTTTCAAACTGCTTTTTCTTTCCGGATGGAGAAGCTTAAGCTTCAGATGACTAATGCTCAGCTTTATTTTCATCTTGCAGGCACTTTTTTCCTCTACCTGAAAGATGTAACTGTATGTAAACATCATAGATTCCCTGTGGTTTCATGTTCTACCTAGAACCATCTCCCCTTATTTTAAGTGTCTGTTCTTGTATATAAAGTCTTACATGTGACATTGTAGATACCACTTTAAACAAGGGTCTTCTTGTTACCACTTTTAAAACCATTTATCAGGGGTACACATTTGCTAGAAGCTGAAACTATAGAAACTGGCAGATTAATAAATTCTTTGTCTGGGAACATGAATAACAGAAAGGCTAAGCAAAGGTACGCAGAAATCTGTTGTACAGGAATCAAGAGTGAAGGACAAAGTTAAAGACCATGTTGGACTTCAAGGTACCAGCTGCATATGGGTTTGTGCCTTTTTTTACCCTTCTTGTGAATTAGGCTCCTTTGTATCTTCGAATATTCACCAAATTGCTATGAAAACTCACACTGACAAAAAGGAAAGTGCTCAGAATGGTGTCATCCTCAGCACAAAAATGTTCTCGTGCCCCATTTGCATATTTCACAGCAATGTATTTATATCACAGATTGCATCTTACTGTTTGAAATGTGTCTCTAATTTGATTTTCTTAAATGTATAACAGCAGCTCCTGATTTTTTCACAGGGTGTTTGTTTGAAATTAATCTCCATGTAGTTCTTGGACAGCAAATCTTTCACCACTGGATATTTTTCATCAGTATGTAGATGCAGTCACAATTTTTAGAAGCTTAGTATTCCTTTTCCTCCTTATTCACTTCTACTTTTGTTGTTTCTGTGAACATCCCCTACCAGTTAACTGCCTAGCAAGGTAACAGAAACAAAACGTAAAAAATCCCCGTGACATCTTTAATGCATCTGAGCAGAAAATTATGGAAATATTTTTGCAGTTATCCCTAGTCATGGCAAATGAGTCTATGAAATAAGGAAGATGAGTAATAATTTTATTTCTCTATATTAATTTTACGCATCCTTATGCTGTGCTTAAAATTATTAATTAAATAGGAGCATATTTTTCTGTCCTACTACACTTTGCACAGAATTTCGTACAGGTTCAATAGTTCATCAGGATAATACGGGAGGTTCAACGGTGAATCATGGAAGTATGAATATGAGGTTCCTCTTTAAATTGGAGTATGTCTTTTTCATTTAGACTAGAATATTAAATGCTTTATCTACAAGTTTTATGCAGGTTTTGTACATGCATTAACGGTCACAAATAATACAAGAGGAAAATCAGAAACAAATTGTTATAGACTACTTCTTGTATATGTATGTACTCATTTACAGAAGGCTGTGAGATTTTTTTTTTGTCTTCTTCCTAGTTACGCTCCAACATTCTATAGGGAGATGCCAGATTCCATTCCTGATTAGACATGCAGAGCAGGAGAAACATTTTATAAAAATATAAGAAGCTCAGCTAATTTAATTCCTATCAAGTCTCTTTATGAGTTTCTTTTGTTGATATTATCTGATCATGAAGGATGACAGTTTATTTTTCACTTCAATTTATGTTTGTGGAAAGGTCAGAAGATTTTTAACTCTTTTTTAGTTAGAAGAGCGTTTGTTATACAAAAGCCTCCACACTGTAAAATGAAAATGAAGAAGGACTTTCTACAAGGATCAGAGTAATCCAATTTGCCTCTATGTCACTTTAA
>NW_010406286.1:0-1178 GCF_000710305.1 Buceros rhinoceros silvestris | reverse complement strand
CTGGGCACCGCCACCGCCGCCGGGACGGGCGTCACCACCAGGACGGGTGTCAGTGGCACGGGGGGTGATGCCGAGCTGGGCACCGCCGCGCTGGGCACCCCACGGGACTGGGCACCGCAACACCAGGACAGGTGACACCGTGCTGGTGGCTTCGCTGCTGTGACACCCCAGGCACCGCCATGACAGCCAGGACACTGGTGGGATGGATGACACCCTGCCGGGCACTGTCGCGATGTCACTGTCACTGTCACCAGCCCTGGGACAACCACCCCAGGCACAGGACCTGGGGACACACATGCCCCAGGGACACCCTTATAGTGGCACCACAGCTGCGGTGTCACCCTCTCATGGTGTCACCTGATCTCATGGTGTCATTCGGTCTTGGTGTCACCCAGTTGCAGTGTCACCCAGTTGTGATATCAACCAATCACGGTGTCACCCAGCTGCGGTGTCACCTGGTCATGGTGTGACCTGATCAGGGTGTCACCCAGCTGTGGTGTGACCTGATCACGGTGTCACCTGGCATGGTGTCACCCTTTCTTGGTGTCACCTGATTGGGGTGTCGCTCAGTCGTAGTGTCACCCAGTTGCGCTGTCACATGTTTGTGGTGTCACCCTCTCATGGTCTCACCCGATCGGGGTGTCATTGGTTGCAGTGTCACCCAGTTGCGCTGTCACCTGGTCGCGGTGTCAACCGATCATGGTGTCAACCGATCGTGGTGTGACCTGATCATGGTGTCACCCGGTCGCAGTGTCACCCAGTTGCAGTGTCACCTGATCATGGTGTTAACCAGCTGTGGTGTCACCTGGTCGCGGTGTGACCTGACCAGGGTGTCACCCAGCTCTAGTGTCACCTGGCGCGGTGTCACCCAGTTGTGGTGTGACCTAATCACAGTGTCACCCAGCTGCAGTGTCACCCGGCTGTGGTGTCACCCAGCTGCGGTGCAACCTGACCAGGGTGTCACCCAGCTGCAGTGTCACCTGGCGCGGTGTCACCCGGTTGTGGTGTGACCTGATCATGGTGTCACCCAGCTGCAGTGTCACCCGGCTGTGGTGTCACCCAGCTGCGGTGCAACCTGACCAGGGTGTCACCCAGCTGCAGTGTCACCTGGCGCGGTGTCACCCGGTTGTGGTGTGACCTGATCATGGTGTCACCCAGCTGCAGTGTCACCCGGCTGT
>NW_010406285.1:22855-27414 GCF_000710305.1 Buceros rhinoceros silvestris | reverse complement strand
TTCGTCCACAAAGCCAAGCCATGATAGTATGATTGATTTAGTTTTCTGTCACAGTAAAAACATCACCAGGGTAAAAATGAAAACACAAAATAATATAAACGTGTACAAAAGAATGATTCCATGGTCTCAATTCTGGCAATGGGCAGTCTTTGGTTTAACTGAGAAAAAGCTTTGTATGAAACAGCGTGAAATGAAACAGTGTAATGTTTGTGGAATTCTGGAGAGACTCCTGGCTCTCAGGCATTTTCCACTGTACTCTTGCATGGCAAAGAGGTTCAGGCAATGGAGCAGTGTCTTGTCTAATCAGGGAGCTTATGTTACTAGCCACCAGAGAGGCTACAAGAGTAGAATTCACAATTTACTGGAAGAGCATCTTACAAAATTTTGAGATCAGAAGCCTTTGCACTCTTTGAATAAACTCAAAGTAATACTAAAATGAATTCCTAATACTCAGAAAAATTTAAGGGAAAATTTCACACATGGAGGTGGTTTTTGTCTGTCACTGAGCTAAATACTTCCTCAAGATCTGGTAGCTCCCAGGCCAACTTATGCTCTCCCAAGATAGGGATTGTCTCATTTAGACAATCCAGGCTATTCTCAGGCTTTTGCTTCACCCAATGGGAAAGATCATAATGTGATCAAGATCTTCCTTGTATTCAGTTCTAGGCATCCTGATTATTGATTCAGATAGCAGTTCATTTCCTTTGATGTGTCCAGTGTTAATAGATTCCTTGCTAAAACAGTCAAAATAGTTCCTTTTTAATGATGCTTTTAGAAAGCCTCTTCCTCCTAGCTGGACCTAGGAAGTCTAAATACTTTCAAGATTGTAAACAGAATACTTTGTCAAGACAAAAAATAATCAGGAACTTGAGAGGTTTTTTTCCTAATTGTTATAGGGCACCTAATCTGTGGTGAATTATTTTCATCTGATTGGCAAGATAATTTAAGCAGTTGAGCTGCAGCACACAATATTTTACAGCATATGTTATAAAACATGTTTTACACAAAGATAGGATGAAATAATAAATGTGGAGCATTTAAGCCAACAGGTTTTTTGGCATATGGGACACAGATATGACTTTCTGAAATACATGCAAGTAGCCGTCACCTAAATAAATGTCAAAGCAAGATCTAGCTAGCAATCCTTGATGAGATCCACATGAAATTATAGTAGGACAGTCTGAGGAAGGAAAGTATCAAATGGGAAGGATGGACTGAAAAGAATTAGCAAGGTAATATCTCCAGGTTTTTGGTTACTGTGGAAGAGTCTGAGGAGTAGGAATTCTTGAACATTGAAAGAAATGCTCTACTGCTCGTGAAGGTGTCTGTATTTCTTAGCTGAGAACAACAAAAAGTCTGATAAATCAGTACAGTCATGGTTGTCTTGTGATTATATTGAAGACTTACTGTTAGAATCATTTATCATACTGAATCACAACGAATCCTGGCAATATGAATACTAATGATGAAGGTGTTTAGAATGCAAATCAACATTGAATATATATTCGGAGGTAATTATAAGATCTGTAGTCTTTATGGAGTGCTTTCATAAAATCATTTAGTTGGAAGAGACCTTCAAGATCATCAGGATCAAGTCTAACCATTAACCCAGCACTGCCAAGTCACCACTAAACCACATACCCCAGCACCACAGCTACATGTCTTTTAAATACCTCCAGGGATAGGGACTCCACCACATCTGTGGACAGCCTATTCCAGTCCTTGACAGCCTTTTTGGAAAAAGAATTTTGTTCAATATCCAACCTAATCTGCCACTGGTGCAACTCAAGGCCATTGCCTGTTGTCCTGTCACTTGTTCCTTCAGATAAGGGACCGACCCCACCTCACTACAACCTCCTTTCAGGTAGTTGTGGAGAGTGATAAGGCCTCCCCTCAGACTCCATTTCTCCAAGCTAAACAACCCCAGTTCCCTCAACTGCTCCTCGTAAGACTTGCTCTCCAGACCCCTTGCCAGCTTCATTGCCCTTCTCTGGACACGTTCCAGCACCTCTCTGTCCTTATTGTAGTGAAGGGCCCAAAACTGCACATAGTATTTGAGGTGGGGCCTCACCAGTGCTAAGTACAAGGAGACAATCACTTCCCTACTTCTGTTGGCCATGTTATTTCTCATAAAAGCCAGGATGCTATTGGCCGCCTTGGTCACCTGGGCACACTGCTGGCTCATATTCAGCCAGGTATCGACCAACACCCTCAGGTCCTTTTCTCCTGGGCAGTTTTCCAGCCACTCTTCCCCAAGCCTGTAGCGTTGCAGGAGGTTGTTGTGACGCAGGTGTAGGACCTGGTACTTGGCCTTGTTGAATTTCATACTATTGGTCTTGGCTCATCGATCCAGCCTGTTCAGATCCCACTGTAGAGTCTCACTATCCTCAAGCAGTACATTCTATTTGGGTCCAGCTGTCCATCAGATGTTTATGATGCCTATCTTGGATTTTCTGGATTGGAAATAGGAAGTATCAACTCTGAATTTCTTTCCAAAATATAGTGAAGTTGTCAGGCAATAGTTTTGGGTCTGTTTTTAAAGACAGGAATGGAAGATTCTTTTTTATAATCTACCTAGCCCATAATTTTCTTAATTACTTAATGAGAAAAGCAGAACATTCATAAATTTTGTTCTTTTGCATCAAGTGTTTGTGAAATGGCCAGATGAGCATTTGCCGTTGTGCTAGCTAACTCTGTCAAGGAAAATTAAAATGCACTTTAAATATTACTTAAGACAAATCTTTGTGGCAAGTTTGGAATGAAAGGGCTCAACTACCCTTTCAAGAATACCTTTGGTTACAGAGGAATGTTAGCTTTCTTGAGAAAGCTAACATTCAGAAACTGATTTTCACTGCAAGATGTTATTTGCAGCTCAGAAATCATCTCTCATGCAAACAGAATGTGCTCAGTAAAATAGATGTGGAGTAGACAGAAAAGAATGTTAACCAAATCACTTGTAAAAGCTCATCTACTTTCTACTTCCTTTGAAATTTCTTTCAGAATGTATTGAAATATAAGTGAACTTAGAAAAACTCCTACTCATACTTCCCCTGTAAGCAACATAGTAGCTGGTGCAACTTGTAAAATTTATTATTACTAGATCTTTCCAGATTTTCATATGCCACCATTTCCACAGATGCTTCTTTACTCCTTTTGAGTCACAGTTGTCCCTAATATATCCCTTCTGAATCACAGTTGTCCATATTATGATCTTTATTAGCAATTAATTACTTCATTTTTCAGTAGCAGACTTGAGGCTTAGGATATATCTAAAAATTTCTAAAAATGGAAGAATCTTCTGTTGATGTAAAAATTAGTCAAAGTATTCAAAATATTCATTGTCTGTGACATCTGCAGACATGAAGGAAATGGATTTTGTTTTCCAGAGCTAGTGAACATCAAGAATTGGAGTGGGGTCTGCAGAGGAAAACCCTCCACAACTGTTACGCAGATAGGAGAGGCAGGGAAATACAAATTTTCTGCACTTTTCCAGTAAGGTTTTTACTAGAATGAGTTCTGCTAACATGCTTTTCTTTCAATTTGAATTTCAGTAGTTCAGTGGCCCCCCAGACATTATTTGTGTGGAGAAATATTAAGAAACTATATTTTTAAGTGTAGGCCACTTCTAAATATTGTATGCTATAAGGCTAATGCAGGAAGGGGGGTTTTATGCCTAATTTTAATACCTTGTACAAGGCTAGACGGTCAGTCTTATCATAATTTTACATACAAAGTGCATGGACAATGTCTCTTGTAATGTAGATGTATTTTCAGAGCTTGCTGGATACACCTCATATAGAGTTATCCCTGAAAGCTAAAAGGGACTGGTAGCTCTGTCTTATGTAAATTTTTACGAAGAATGTTTCAGCAAATTTTAACTTAATGTTTTTAAAGATTTCAGTGCTGCCAGTTAAGTTTCTTGTAAAGAATGCACACATTAGCTACCAGCTACATTTCTGTACTCTTGACACCTTTTTTTTTTTTTACAAATCTCACTTTTACAATAATTTTTTAAAATTTACAAAATTTTTCTCAATTGTGAAATAAATATAATTATGGAGTGAAATTTTGGTTACTTCATTCTCACATTTACAAAACTGTGACACTTTTTACCATGTCATTTCAAATAATGGAATCATGATAGCTTCTCACTGCTATTACCTGGCTTCATAAGTTAAAGTATCTATCAGAAAACAGTATCATTAATAACAGTATTTAGCTGGAGGGTTTTTTAAAATCTATGATTCACATTAGGCAGAATGCTAATTTTCTTGTGATGCTTCTTTGTATCATTGTTAAATGATTTCAGTAGTTTTGTGGTAGGTTAATACATTATTACATTACTCTTTGGAAAATTGTCACTGAAAATTTGAATAAAACACTTGTCTCTTATTCTTTATATCTAGTTGATTCTTCCTGCATTCCTTATTTATTTATCTTCTATGCTTCTGTGAGTAAAGGGGATACATGTGTAGCTTTGCTTGCTCTTGTGCATTCATTTTTTGTTTCCCTTGGAAAATGTGGATCTGATTTGTTTTACTTGCTGCATCTTCCTGCTG
>NW_010406285.1:20991-22741 GCF_000710305.1 Buceros rhinoceros silvestris | reverse complement strand
TAGTGCCAATGAATGCTAAATTATGTTTATATTAAAAATCTCTCAATCATCCTCTATTTAAGCTGTAACACATTTTCAAAGCAAAGTCTTTCTTGCCTGGCTCTTTGCGATCTATTTACATACAGCGTTAGATGTTGGCATCAAGGAAAACAGCTTCACTTTATTTTGCAGTAACTGTATAATCAAATGTTAGCTTGTGATGAAGCATGAAATAAATGCTTATATCGTTTATTTAGCTGTGCTTTTTATTCTGCTTTGCTGAATAGGTAATTGCCTATTACTGCATGTAGTACATCTTCCTTTCTTGTAATAGTTAGCTTTTGTGCTCTCATGCTTTATTATTATAAATACATAAAATTATTTAATATGCTTTTTTTCTTTTTTTAAACCAGAATCAAGACTTGAAGGTTGGCTTTCAATACCAAACAAAGGAAATATAAAGCGTCATGGCTGGAAGAAACAGGTACAAATGAATTTTTTTCTTCTTTTTAGGCATAAGGTAAATTGGTTTTAAGAAGCAAACAAAATAATTGGAATGATTTAGTATGTATACATTACTGTAAAGAAAACTTCAGTATGAAATCTGTAGAAATAACTGTGCAAATTTACGACAAGTGTGTGAGGAAATGCTTCTTGGAACCATGAAAAATTCCATTTCATCAAGGAAACTTCTTTATAGTTCTATTACTGAAAAATAAGCTTTTTATCCAACTTGACAGAAGAGAGTAGGGAATATCACACCTAAATGTTCTGAAGGCCATGAAAGAGTGCATCATACTGTAATTTGGCACACGTGATATCTAAGGACATTTCCATCTCTCTCTCCTTTAAAATTAAAAGAACTGGTTTACTCTCAGAAACTGGACCTCTGTGCTGGAATTCCCATTCTAAACAAAGCAGTATTGTTTGCCTCTGCGGAACTTATGATCTGGTTCTTTGAAACTTGAATGTTTAAACTGAGATGCCTAGAAACTTAGAAAGCATCTGATGATTCTGATTCTGGCTTTCCAGTTCCCCTCTTTAAATACTCTTTAGTATAACAAATTGCACAAGTGAACATGGTCACTAGAATTTTGTAAATTTTTCAAGCAATTTTTGTGGAATATGAGAGCTGCTCCAAAGTAATGCCTCCTATTTTATGATAGTGGCCCACGATGTCAGAGGTGGATGTAGGTGGTCTGGCAGTAGAGGCTGAACATTCCCACCAATATCCCATTAAATCTTGTTGCCGTGTGACAGATGGCAGCAGAGGGGCAGTCTGACAACGTGGCGTCTGACAGAGGAGTGTGCGTGAGTTGAAGGCATGTGATTTAATTCCTCCGTGTGGAAAAAAATTGCACCCATCGACACTTGCTAAATGTTTGTGGAGACCAGCCAGTGGGTGTCAGCACAGTGAGGTGGTGGGTGGCGCATTCCAGCAGTGGCGACAGTGACGGTGGGTCTCCTCCTGCGGCAGGCAGGCTCTTGTTCATCGCTGGGAAAAATGCACAGCCCGTGGTGGGAACTGTGTTGAAAAATAGTGTTTTGTAGCTGAGAATTTGCTCTGTCAACTAGTGTTACTGTGCTCTTTGTATCTGTTGTAGTTTTCATGGAAATACGTAGTAGATTTCCATGGAAAATGGAAGGAGGCATTACTTTCAGGGTGACCTATGTAGTTTATTTCCCTGTATCTTCCTTACTTATATTCAAACACCAGTACTGGAAATTATTCAGTTTATTAATGACACTTTTAATGTAATTTACTAATTCC
>NW_010406285.1:18887-20878 GCF_000710305.1 Buceros rhinoceros silvestris | reverse complement strand
TGCTGAAAGGTCCTTCACAGATGCTCCTGTTTACATTTCCATTCACCAAGTGTAAGAAGTTGTTCCTTCAAAATTCAAAGGAGAAGGGTTTAATTCCTGTCAAAGCAGCACTGAAGAGTTTGTAGTGGGCCTTGAGCTACTGAACTCCTTTGAAGTACTCTGTTTTTCAGTTGGCTAACATGACCTTCTTTATACAATTGAAGTGTTTTGAGTTCCAGACCTGCCTATTTTCACATCAATGTCAGACCTTCTTGGTGATGTGTCTGTAGGTTAAAACCATCAGCTATTCCAGCTTGCAGAGAGTGAGTGTTAAGCTCTGCCCTGTTTGAACTAATGGCTGCTTTGGCTGCTTATTATTAATCCCCAGACCCCTAGATGAGAGGCAGTGTGAACAACTGCCATATTGAAAATGCTTGTTTACCGTAGTTTGGGACCTGGGGCTTGCTACAAGTAATCTCAATTGTTTTTCAGTTGGTTTTTGGTCTCGTTGCTTTTCACTTTGTCTCCCTATTAGCAGATCATCTACAAGGCAAGGTCAAGAATGTTCTTGGTGTCATATTTGAGTCAAATGCTGATAGCGTTTGAACATTCTTAAGGTGTCTCATGAAACAGACTTATGCAACAGCTTGTTCCTTTTGGTAGCTAAGGCTACTTGACTCCTGTTGTTCCAGAATTGATTCTCCAGGTTCCTGTCAGACTTTTGGCATGAACGGAAGTGACTGTGCCTAGGCATAAGTCACGTAGCTTTATTCTGCTTTGGATTATCTAAAATACTGCATCATTTTCCTGTCCAAATACCTCCAGCAGCCTTTTCTGGCTGTCTTCTAGAAGCGTAAATTATTCTTGCAGCCTCTGATGATTAAAGTTTTAAACTTCTGATAAATGCAGCTTCTCCAGTGTATCTGAGGTTCTTCAGGCATGCACAATACAAGCATACTTAATTCCCTCAAGATATTTTAGGCAATTGCTCCAATACTCTCCAAGTTTGAATACTAGGTCTTGCTCTTTGAAGGCATTTGAGCTACAGAAGGATGCCTCTGTCATAAAATGAGTCATGCTGATAAGATTCCTTAAAATAGCTGAGGTTTCATCCAGTGAGACATAGTAGTGAGGGGCTGTGTTGACTCACATGTGCATTCTGTTTGATGAACTGTACCACATCTGGAACAAGCTGGCTTCTAGTCAGCTTCCTCAGGTGCTTCTGTTCTAAATTCTCCTGTGCTTTCAGGCATGGCCTGATTAACTTAGATTAAAGGGAAATCAAAATTGCATTAGCAGTGCAAGTGGATTGATGCCTGAGTTGCTGTAACTTCAGCTGCCACATTTCTGACTCATTGTCAGCAGCACTGATGTTTTTGCCCCGTGCCCTTTAGCTTAAGCTAGAAAGGGGCAAATGCAAAAAACTAATTTGAGAATAAACACTTGAGCTATACCTCAAGCTAATACTTAGCCATATTTTTATCTGGAACTTTTTCATCCTAAGTGGAGATAATAAAACAGCCTTCACAAACCACTGTAGAACAGAACTACTGTCAGATTTGTTGGTTTTTTTTTTTTTTTTTGGACTTTCACAACAGGATATTGAGGCTTTTGTACATAACTTTTCTTTAACCACTGTGTGGTTAAATTGGTTTTTCACCAAGACTTATATACAGTGTGACAACTGAATTCCATTGCCATCAGAATTTGTATTTGTTATAGTAGTTATCTTAAGGCCTTGCTCCTGCCTGTGAAAGGCAGAGGTGCATGCTTAAAAATCAAAGGCATTAGGTTTCTGTAGTAGATCGAAGGAATTCAAGCACAGACTTGTTTTCTTCAGTGGGGAGAATCACAAAAGGCTCACACCATATCCTGGTTTGAGCTGAAGCTTCCTTGTTTTGGGAAATGGACAAACAGAATTATTCCATGCAGTACGATAATTCTGCATTTAATTGGTTAAGGGGGTCAGGTGAACGTAACGTTACGTCGGGAGCCTTTAAAAGCAGCAGCTC
>NW_010406285.1:12581-18836 GCF_000710305.1 Buceros rhinoceros silvestris | reverse complement strand
GGCCCCCTCCCCCGGACTGCTGGCGTCTGAAACCAGGCCTGCTAGGCCCGACCAGCCGAAAGCCTGAGGGTCTGCACCTCAGGATCGCCTGAGGACTCACAGACTGTGAGCTATTCCTGCCGTGAGTCTCGTATGAAAAGCGGGTGAAATATTCGGACTCCCGGCTGTTCCGTACAGGGAGGGGTTTTTTTCCCTGCAGTTTTTTTTCCTTGCCGCGCGGGGTTTCTTCCCCCCCTTCTCCGTCTTGCCACGAGAAGAATTCTGCTCCCTGCCCGAAAGCAGCTGCAAAGGCTTACACTCCTACCTCGCTGTTGGATGCCTGCCAAGAGCACTGACCTTGAACAGAACTGCCAAGAACTCTGGTTATCTAAGTCCTCCCTTCTTCGTTTTTTTTTCCCCCTTTTTCTCGGTTTGTGCATATGTATAGTAGCGTATAGATGCGTGGATTTATTATTTATTAAAAGTTTGTTTCAGTCTCCTGAACGCAGACCGAGGTGTGAATTTCTTCTGTCCCCTTTAAACCCCTTCCGTCTCTAGCGAGGCAGAAGGGATCGTTAAGGAATTTGAGGAGTTATTACCTCGGTCCCTCGACCCTTAACACACCATTACAACTTAGTACGTACTTAAGTTGGCCAGGCTTTCTATTAAAGAATACTGATGGAGGGGCTGAAAGCCCTTCTAGCTGGGGGGAAAAACACTCTGGCTTTTTTACATACATTTCAGTAATTGAGATGAACAACTGTAGCACACAGCTTGCGTAACATGTTTAAAAAATATTATTCTATAGATTTGTTAAGGTGACTTTCTTGTTCCGATTTGAGATCATACTTAAAGCCCTGTGTAATGAGGAGGTTCAACCTCCTCTCGTAGGACACACAGACTTGAAAACCATTTACTTAAATTGTCAGCATCTGCATCGTGCAGTAATCTGTTCAAGTACCTTCCAGTAACCAGAATTCAGGATTAACTCTGTGTATTCACTCTCTTGCTTTTCTGTCCTTTCTTCTGCTTCTGGGTCATATTATACCTGAATCTGGAGCTCAGTAGAGAAACAGCAGTCAGTCTACCTCTTTTTAGTTCTCTTTAGTACCACATACTTTATAATACGTGGTTTCTAAAACATTTGATACTACAGAGGAGGAAACTTCTGCAGCTGTGACTGTGCAAAGATGTTCAACTGGCAGCTCCCAGTGGAGAACAGGCAGTGAATTCTACAGGTCTGAACTCACTGGGAAGTGCTTAAGTTACATGTGTTTAATGTTAACTGGCCTGTGGGTTGTTTTTTGAGCAGCTTGCTTTGTTTTTCCTGTCATGTGAACAAATTTTTATAATTCTGTGTGATTGTGAGCAGCACTGGAAGTGAGCATCCTTTAGGATGAGGACAACATTCTTGGGCTTTTTGAGGCAGGGTGGGTGGATGCTGCAGGCATACCCAGCATTTGAGAATTCTCTTGGAAACGGGGCCTGCTCTAAAACTCTCAGTGCTTCTCCAGAAACCCTCGCTTATTGCCCAGAATCCCGTGCATTCTGGAGTACTCTACTTTTTCAGTGGCATGGATTAGATATAATATATTAATATGAAGATTTTGAGCAAGAACTTTTAAAACACTTGGGGAAAAACTAGTAAACACACTATCAAATGTTCATGTTCTTTAACATATTTACCACTCTGGAAAAAAAAGTGTGGTTTGAACTTTAAAGTGACACATAGCAAAAGAATGTCCATTTCTTTTTTTCTTCCTCTGTAAACCTTTCCCTTACTGTCTCAGTGTATTCTTTGATTTGAAATGTATACCAGACGTCTGGTTTTGCTGACTCGTTTTGGCTCATATTTTACCATTCCATTACATTGGAAGTGTAGGAAATAGCTGGAGCAGCAAGAATCTCTTTTAGTCTACCTGTAGTTTGGTGTGAATTACCAGTGAGGCCTGTAGGTCTCTAGAACTAGAAAAGTTGTTTACATCTTTATCAGTAAGTGATAGGTTCTGCACTCCAGGAGTTTTTTCATGATTCAGTCATTTTCATAGTAACATGCCAGTAGCAATTGAAATTTGTAAATTTGTGTACAGATAGAATTCCAGAGTGATCACAAGCATTTTAGGATGCTCCAATGACAATACCTATCACTGCAGCTGCAGCGTTGCACAGATGTCAGTAGTATACCTGCCTGCATGATGATTTAAACTTCTCCTAATACAAGTTTAAAAACCTTAATTTACTCAAAGGCTTTTTATGTGCATGTGGGAGTACAGCAGGATAAATGTTGCTTTTTAAAATGCAATTTTAACTTGGTTTTACCCTTTCTTTCTCCAGTATGTTGTGGTAAGCAGTAAAAAGATACTGTTCTACAATGATGAAAAGGACAAGGACCAGTCTAATCCATCCATGGTACTAGATATAGAGTAAGTAAAGTTACTGCTAGTTTTGGATACAAATTGGCAAAAGAGCATTGTGTGAGAGATAACTGATCACAAATCTACAAGCTTGGAATCAAAATTCTGTCAGTAATTTTCAATTTCCCATACTAGTTAGAAAATGGCTATTTCAGGGTGCTGTTAACAGAAAATACTACTTTTTCTTTGTCCTATTATTGCTAAAAGTTAAGAGAAAAAGTTAAATACACAATACTGTGGCACTCTTTGTAGTCACTGATCTGAATTTACAGAAATGAAGAGTCTAGTCTCATTATGACAGAGAAGGGTCAGAGACAATGGTACCTACATATTATGCTATCTTTTTCTGTGGTTCAGTGTAATGATTTTTTCCCCAGTTACTTCAACATCTGCTTTCTAAAACATAATTTTGGGATAGCTAGGGAACTGACTGTCTGATTTTAGGTGTTAACCCCTTGCTTCATACCTTTTTCTTGCTGACTGAGAAAGGATCAGTGTTAGAATCATAGAATGGTTTGGGTTGGAAAGGACTTTAAAGATCATCTAGTTTCTACATGACTGCCATGGGCATGAATGATACCTTCCACTAGACCAGGTTGCTCAAAGCCCTGTCTACTGTAGCCTTCAGTGCTTCCAAGGATGGGCCATCCACAACCTCTGGGCAACCTGTTCCAGTGCCTCACCACCCTTATAGTGCAGGACTTCTTCCTTACATCTAATCTAAATCTACCCTCTTTTAGTTTAAAACCATTACCCCTTGTTCTATCACTACACGCCCTTGTAAAAAGTCCCTCTTCAGCTTTCTTGTAGGCCCCCTTTAGTTCCTGGAAGGCTGCTCTGTGGTCCCCTTGGAGTGTTGATCAGGTCCAAAGCATTTCTAATTTTTCTAGCTGATTTCTGTTCAGAGTGACAAAATAAATTAATTGTGATCCCTTCACATTGGTAATACATGAGGAAAATTGTGTCAAATATCACTGAAGCCCATTGTGGATACATGACTGAGTGTTCTGTTCAAACATCTGATCAACATTATAGGACCTTATAGAGTAGTTATTGAAAAAAAGTTTTGAAATTAATAGGTGTACCAGTGGTCTGGAATCTCAGACTCAGGAATTGCTTAAGCTGCCAATTGCTCAACCAGAACTATTATTTTTTCTTTGAGCTGATTCTTACTCTCTTTTCATAAACATCTCTTATTGCAACTGTTGAAAACACGATGTTGAAATAGATGGACTTACAGTCTTGCCCCAGTATAGGATGGTGTTTGTCCTAATTTTAATAGCATTTTCAATAGCCCGTGCCCCAGACTGCCTTTTGTGATGCACTGTCATTCATAGTTTATGCACTGATAACATGAATTAGTAAAAAAATTAGTGAGTAATACTATACTTTGTGCGGTTACTTCCATCCAGGGTTATCAATAAGTTTTTCCAACAATAATCAGTTAGACTTACCAGTTTTCTGAGGAAGAATTTGAAAGTCTTTTTCACAGGTAAATTTGCCACGATGAATCTTGAATCCATTGTAAAAACAACGGTCTTTCCCTGCTGTGAATTGTTTTGGTCTTACTTATGTAGACAAGTTCAATATGGTTTATGAATTAATTTCTAAAATCATATTGTAACCTTGAAGTATATCATATTGCCCATATAAGCAAAATGTATAAGAACTTCAAAGCACTTTGATACTGTTTTAAAAACATACACAACATTTTAGCGTTTTCTGATTCATGTTTCTTCTAATCTAGTAAACTGTTCCATGTCCGGCCTGTAACTCAAGGAGATGTATATAGAGCTGAAACTGAAGAAATTCCCAAAATATTTCAGGTAAAAAGTGTGTTACCATTTCTATTTAACTCTCTTGGAAAAGTTTGGTAGCTTCTTTGAAAAGTGTATATAAATACATGGTGCTTCAGCAGTAACACAGCAGTATTCTTTTCCAGATTCTCTATGCTAATGAGGGGGAATGCAGAAAGGATTTGGAGGTTGAACCAGTACAGCCAGCAGAGAAGACAAGTTTTCTAAATCATAAAGGCCATGAATTTATTCCAACATTATACCACTTCCCAGCCAACTGTGAGGCCTGTGCTAAACCTCTTTGGCATGTCTTTAAACCCCCTGCTGCCCTAGAATGTCGAAGATGCCATGTGAAGTGCCATAGAGACCACTTGGATAAAAAGGAGGAATTAATTGCACCCTGCAAAGGTATACTCATGGGGTTTTTGTGTTCTGTGTTCGCTGCATTGTAAGCCAGATCTGCTAAACTGTCGGAGCACTACAGTTAAAAAGTTTTCTACTCTTTTAAGTTTTATGTTTTTAGATATGTAATACTTACTCTATTAAAATAATAGACTGTTAACGCTGCTTATGAACAGGCAGCTGTGGCAAGCCTCTCTAGAGAGGCCTTCAGTGGTGTAACTGATGTGGCTCCATTGAGGGCCTTGAGAACACATGGGTCCCTAGAGGTTTGTGCCCCAGTACTAGGCAGCTCCTTGGTTCCCAAACCATTCTCTCTGGTCCACATTAGGGACAATGCAGGGGTCACATCACCAAGCTCCGTTAAGACCTCATTCTTCAGCCATTTTATGGAGTGGAGTGAAGGTTTCCTCTCTGTATTTGTGCAAAGTGGAGCATTTAGGGTACGTACTCTGGAAGTACATTCCATAAGGCACCCACACAACTTTCCAGCTTATTAAGATTGCAATTAGTGTAAGTTTTCTCATTTCTTGAATATTAATGTTAGACTCAAGAATCTTAATGCAGTGATAAATACTGAAAGAACCTATATTCATAATTTCCCCTGCTGTTCATTGTCTTCCAAAAATATATAACAAATCCAATACAAGTGTGTATATAGGTGCCATTGTTCTTTCCAGTGACACCCCTGATATGTCAAAATTCTTATTTTGATGAGTCCTAGTTTTTCACTGAATCATCTTCCTCCTTTTACTTATAGTGAGTTACGATGTAACTTCAGCAAGAGATATGCTGTTATTGGCATCCTGTCAAGATGAACAAAAGAAGTGGGTGACTCATTTAGTAAAGAAGATTCCTAAGACACCACCATCTACTTTTGTTCGTGCTTCTCCTAGAACTATGTCTACAAGATCCTCAGCAAATCAGTCATTCCGAAAAGTTGCTAAAAATACTTCAGGAAAAACTAGGTGAGAAGTAAACTGCAAAAGCTAGAGATCTTCTTAACTAAAAAAAAATCTGTTTATAAATCTTAATTATTGTGAAATTGCAAAATAATTCCATAGATACGATTGTTGAACTGCTGATCTAAATCTCTGCTCAAATCCTGAAGGAAAGATCAGACAGAATTCTCCTGGTGTTGTGGTAAATTTACCAGTTCTTCGGATTTGTAAGAGTACCACAGAGATGGCAGTGCCTGGCCTGTCAGTGCATGTGAGGGAGCTGGTTTCATTTTTTCCTCTTTAGAGGCAAGGCTCGGTAGATGTGTCAGCAATGGCATTTAACAGCAAGAATGATCCAGAGTCATTCATTAATTGACTTGTAGAGCTTGCGTAAGCTAGAACTCTTCTGCAAATTGGGGTGAAATTAGAAACTTAGAGATTCTCAGTCTGTTATGCCATTTCTTTTGGTGTGAGGCAGCGTAAGTATCAATTCCATTCTTTCTTCCTGCTTACTCATTCCGTTTTCTCCTATCCCAGCAATTGTAAGCTGTTTGTGACTCTGTGTAATAACCAGGGCAAAATTTAAAATACACTTTTTTAATGCCAAGTTACTGTAAGCTGATTTTTTAACCTACATTAGCTTCCTTATATAGTATGCATGCTTTGTTCACCCAGAATAACCAACTGGGTCAACAGTATGAAGTGGAAAATAGTGTCTCAGTAGGG
>NW_010406285.1:1548-12483 GCF_000710305.1 Buceros rhinoceros silvestris | reverse complement strand
GAAAGAGTCTTCCTAGATTGGCAGAGCTACAAAAATAAAATGTCCTGGAAACATTCTTTGCATGAAATGCAATAAAAGCAAACTTTTGCATGTAGAAAGACATAGAATATTATAAAACATCCTCCTGCAGAGAAGACTTGGGAAAAAATATGAAAGATACAAAGGGTGCTGATTTGCTTGTCCCTGTAATTAACACTAAAATATAAGTGATCATAGTTTTGAGATACTAATATATTCAGTGAAGGTCCTCAAGATAATCTCATCCAGGAAAACTACTTTAGGCCTTGAATACAAAGCTGTCAGTATAAAAAGCAGTGATGTTGTTGGCAGTATTGTGTTAGAGATAATAATCAATGCAACAGTATGATGAGAAGGAGATAAAGAGAAATCTGTGAACAGCAGTTAAGAACATGTAGCTGTGCTAGAACATTTGGGGGAGAAGCCATATTCACAGACACTGCAAAAAGTCTCAGTTTGCCAGTTACAGTTCAAATGGCAGGAGAGTAACTGAATCATGATGTGATTTTTAAATTTTTCAACACTGATGCTAAAGCGAGCAGAAGTTGTAAAGAGTTGAAGAGATTTTGTGGGAAGTGCACAGTTTCTGCCTTCCAAAAGCTTTTATAAAGCTTCACAGTGTTTCCAAACTTATTTTGCCTTCAGTCCTCAGTTTTGCAAGATTTACTGAAAAATGTTAGACCCCTCTGTAGGCTTTAGACAGATCTTTTAAGACTTTTGGATATAAATCACATCTACTGATTTTAAAATGTGCATCATAATAGCTGTTGTTTAACATCATCTTTATTTACTGTAGGACTACTGAAAACGTACTCCTGTTCTGTGGCTGTGAAAAATATTAAGTGCTTTTATGTATCAGATGATGTATTTATTTCAACAATAATCAGAATTCTAGAAAATAGTTACTAATGATTCAAAGAACACTGATATAGAACCCGATAGCCAATGGGACTGTTAAGCCGGTATTCTTTATTCGCGGATCCGGACGCACAGGGAGATATTTCTTGCCTTTCTGTGCGCAGTTACAGGGGGTCCGATTACATAATTTATACTGTTAACTACTACATATGCAATATCTTTCCAGGAACTAATAAGAATATTATAATCATTCACCCCGAATTCATTTACATAGTCCGTCCCTCTCTTGGGCATGCGCAGTGTCCTCTGGTGGTCTTCTGTGGTGGTCATTTGATGAAGGCTGGAGTCTTCCTCTTAGATGAACTGTTCACCTTTCTGTCCTGAGGCATGCTCTCTTGAGTTTTTCTGAGACAGCACGTTCTCACTCTGAGTTAATTAACTCTTGCCTTTGTTATCTTCTTTGGGATCCTTTTACCCTGATTAAAGGCTGCCTATTTTGCCCAGTCCACCTGCATGCCAAGGACAGGCCTTCATTTACGATTTAGCTGGTCCCTGTCTTCTCATTATTTGTGATTAACTGGTTCCTGCTATCACTAAAGGTAGACCTTTTAAGCAGGCAGATAAAGATAACATAAGTTCTTAGAACTGGTTGAAGAGCTCTGTTACTGATTAGTAAGATTTTTCCGTGAGTCTTGGACCACCTAAGACGGAAAGAAAAAGCTTATTGATGCGTGGAAAAACTCCGCAATCAAAATTGATTGTGAAGCAGGTATGTTTATTGTGATTTCAGCTCTATAGAGTTGGGTGCAGCAAGGGTCAGGTACCCTTAAAGGTGCATGCACACCACGCCGTAGCTTTGGCCTCTTATTTAAAGCAGTAAAACATACATATTCGAAGGATTGCTCAACCGCCTGGTACATATGTATTAGACTCTCCCGCTCTTGATGTAAATTAGGTCTCCTCCCCTTTGCACATGCGCAGTCTTCTTACATGTTACAGGTCATACAAAGTCGTGCATCGCATGTCTCATTAACTCGGACTTATGCCTTCCCTGGGAGGAGAAAGTAATATTCAACAGTCTATTAAGCAGGCGCAGTTTGGGGAGGGCTAGTCATTATCTTTTCGTATCGATGACTCAGATCCAGTTAAGCGACATCCTCCCTCGTGGCTGTAGAGACAATAGTCTTCTCCTCTTTATCTTGTCCCAAACAATGAGGCGTCAAGTGATAAGACCCTCTGCCTAAGCCTTGCATTCTTCAAGTGAAAAAGGGCACTGGTGAGCAAGGGCGGGACGTAACACTTTGTTTCCTCTGTTTACCTAGAGCTTTGAGCAACTCAAAGGCAGGCAAAAGCATTTTTAGCAAAGTTAACTAATATTCAAACCTGTGGATATTTTCTACTTTCCCAACTCACTATCATGTTGATCCTTAATGGATACTTAGCTGGAATGATTTTAATACTGAATGGTCATCCCACCATAAATTCTGGAAAAAAAAACCCCAGATCCGATAACGTAAAATTCATCAATACAGTGTTTTTAAAATTTTTTAAATGTGACACTGAAATAATGCATCATTATTATTCAACCTTATTATTATTATTCAACATTGCATACCAAAAATTAATAGAGCATCTTGTGATGAGGTAGCATTCTCAGTAAAAAAACCCCAAAACAACCCACTCTTCACTTTGTAAAGATAGCACAGAGTTCTTTATTTCACATTTAGATATTTAGAGTTGTAGACTTTCCAAACGACTGAACTGTATTCTGAATATGCTCTCCTTTCCATTTGTCCTTGCAAGGTCCTGTGGTAGCTGTAAGAACCACTTTTTTTTTGCGTTGCAATGTTTGTTTCCAATTGTTGGTAGGTCTTCAGATGAGCTGTACTGCATTTACTATTATATAACTCATTGTGACGAAAGTGCACGTAAGACAGAAAGCAGTTGCAATACGGAAACGTGAATTTATTACAAATCAGTCTGCTTAGCACTTCGTCTATACAGATTCAGAATGTCAGTTGAAGAATTATTTACTACACGACCAATTATATAAACCTGAGAAATCTACCCGAAGGGAAGATCTATCCAAAAGGCACACCAGCCCACCTAAAAATATGGAAGTCTCTCACTTAGTGATATCAAAAAGAAATCGCTTACCAACTCTGGGGTAAACGTTACTCAATCCCAAGGAAAAATGTCCAGGGGTGTCCCAAAACTGGAGAAAAATCCTTGGAAAGTATCCGAAAAATAGCGTCCCACTTTCCGGGGAGAGATTTTCCTAGCCGCGCGCTCTGGCTGCTGTAGGAAGAACCAACTCAAACCGGTTCCGCAAAGCCGCTCCGTTTTATGCATTTCAGCTGGCACGTGGCACGTGGGCAGGTGCCCTGAAACAAGCCCAGCTTGTCTGGGTTTCTTTTCTCTCGTTCGGACTCGTGAGCGCCGGCATTCCCCACTCCGGGGAGCGGGGCGGGGGGCGGAATGAAAGGACCGTCTTTTGTCTAAAGCGGCCAGAGAGAGAAAAAGAAGGGGGGGAGGTCTTGTACTGCCACACTCGTGCTAGGTTATGAAGGGGTAATTTGCATGTGTGCAGACACAGAATTTGAAAAAAGTGGGAAGAGGTTAAAAACTTACTATAGGCAAAACAGCTCTGTTTTCAGATGTCTCATAGCTGTTAGCTTTTCAACAGTTTGTTGTATTTTTTTTAGATAACCATGTCATTTCTCACGTTTTTGATTTCAAGATCTTAACTTTTTCCCAGGCATTTCAGAGCTAACTGGAAAAGCACAGAAGCTTCCACACATACTCTTCTATGGGAGCAAATCCATTTTTTTAATTCGTTGATTCTTTTTCACTCTGTCTCCATAGAAATGCTGGTTTGGGGTTCCCTTTAGCAAGAACAAGTTTGCAGCTAATCTCTTATTGAATGAACAGATTTACGTAGTTGAAAATTTACAGTAGCTCTTAAAAGAATGGTTCTGTTTGGGGAGATCAATTATTCACACAATTTCTATTATTAATCCTATTGGCATTTGTTATGTGAGAGTGTTAGAGAATCACAGAAGTACACAAATAGTGAATGGGAACTTTTTTTTAAAAATGAGAAACACCATTTTTAAAGCTCTTTTTAAGATTCTGAAGATAAAATGAACCTAATCAGTCATCAGCATTGGAAGGAGGAGGGTGCACATTCCTGCACTTTATCTTGTGTCAGTTTATGGTTCAGAGATTTCTACGGTAAATTGATCTATTTTCCAGCAGAAACTTAATGCAGGAATGTTTTCACTAAAGAGCCAGAAAACCCCAAAGCATAACAACGGGGGGGGGGGAAAAAAAAAACCCAGAAAACAAAACAACCCTAGCCTCACAGCATATGCTTTTCTGCTGGGTTAGGAAGTTGCAATGGTTCATGGAAAAGTCCAGAAAGCACCAGATCTGTCTCAAGAATGGAAGGGTGAGGGTGAAGGTAGTCTTCTTGCACTATTGAAGTATCGGGTCAGATCAGCTGTTCAGAATACTGCAGCCTTGCATTTTCTCCATCTCTGTTGAATGGCTCCTGTTCACAGCTTTCTCCATCATTTAGTAGAATCCTCCAAGAAGAGGGAAGAAATAAAGCTCTTAAGTTTTCTGGCAGTTTCAGAGGTTAATATGCACTTAGCATCTTATCGCTTTAACTTGATTTTTTTTCTAACAGTCTGTGATGTGAATCAAACAGTTAACATTTATATTACTTTTATGGACTGAGCCCAAATAGTCAGTGAATTTGATGATATAATTGGCATTGACCTTAGAAATCTTGCTTCTTAATGATGTTTAATACTGACATAGCTTCTTAGAACATGTAATTAATTTACAGCAAACTCTTTTAATGCTGCATATTGTAGGCACTGAGTATAGAAGCATATTGATAAGCCATTTAGAGAGGCCCATTACTTGACCAGCAAGAGTGCTAGGTATGTGTGTGCTACCAGCCTGTTGTGCTGCATGGAGACATGTGCAGGATGCAGGTGGGGAGCACTCACACCTTGAGTAGCTGCTTGGGCAGCTTTATGGTGCACCCCATTCCCATCAGACAGCTGCCACTGGATTGACTGAAATGTAGTGGAGCTTGTGTGGCACCTGCAGAGCAATGCAAGGAAATTAGAAGATTCAGAGTTACACTGAGCAAATAAGTATTAGAAAATTGTCAGATAGGAACTTCTCTTTTCAGCTGTTCTACTGTGGATGTTTTTGTGACTTTCTCAGACAAATTTGATGTTGGTTGTGTTTATGAACTAGACAATTAGTGCTGTGATGGAGTATGGCCAGCTGTGCCTTGATACCACTATATATTCCATCCTGTGTGTTTAGAAAGAAGAGGCATTGGGTTTATTTTAGGTAAAATCACTTCTGATATCCCAGATGTTTAAACTTAGATTACTAAATAAATTTATGATGGATCTTATATTCTGAACACTTAACTGATTGCACAGTAGTGGGGCTAATCTGACAGCCTCTTGCTACCTAAGGGGCAGGATTTTCCTTTATCCTCCTTCCCTGCTCTTCTGTCATTGGATTCTTTGGTAAGTGCTTCAAATGATCCATTTTGGACCCTTCTATGAAGGTCCACAACTCAGTTTCCTCACTGTCAGAAAAGTATAGATTTATTTTGCTAAGCTAGTGAGTGGAATAAGCCTGCTGAGAAGTGCAGTGATTGCCAAAGCTGAGGATGGGAAAGTAGGAAGGTGTTTCCTTGGAGTCAGGATAATGCTAAAGTGGATGATCAGCAGGCCCTTTTCCTTTCCAGGAATCAGTGAATTGTTAGATCAGCTTCTCTGAACTCAGGACACTGCACCCTACAGTTCTCCCCCTGGCCTCTTTACCTAGACATGAGAGTAAGAGATGCAGTGATGATTTTTCTGGGATATACATGTTCAGCTTTTACTAAGTATTTCAAAATGGTTCTCTCGTCAGACAGTATAGCAGAACCTGATCTTGGTGATGGAGCCCTACCATGTAAGCAGGCATTAACTATTTTGTTGAATGGATAGACTTTAACCCATGCTTTTAAGACATTATAGTACATTTCATTTAGGGTCTGAACGACCTTCCTTTGCAGTTGGTAGGCAGCGCTTTGCTGACGTCATGGAGAGGTGTATCAGACCTGTTAAAAGAAGCTTCACATATATGTTCATCTTAAGTTCTAGTCCTCATTTTAATAACATCACTAGTAAATATTAATCAGAACTTCATGATGAACTTGCTAGCATTTGCAGTATTGCTTCCAAATCATAGTTTATAGTGTGCTAATATATACACATTGTATCAGCACAGTTGAAGTGTTTTGTTTTAATACATTTGGTCTTGGGCACCTGATCAAGATAATGCATGTTTAAAAAAACCAAAACCCAAACAACCAAAACTGCTATGCATCAGATGAGCTCTGGCAACTGCATGTGCATGCTCTTAATGCTACAGAGAGCTTTTTCTTGTCCTGCAAGTGAAAGAGCGTCACCTTGCATTTGTCATGAGTATACCCATGATTGTTTACAATTAATCATTTACTTGTAAAACTGCAGTAATATTATCATCTGTCTGATCTCTGTGTTCATGTAATGTTTGAAATCAAGAACAGTTTGTGGAAGATTGTGTAGGTATGATTTTACTTTTGTACCAGGTCAATTGAAAAAATACTTTGTTAACATAAAATATTTTCTACACTGAAGCTCTTGACACTTGTGTTCTGAAGCTAATTTTTATATTTTTATTAATTGTCTGTTTTCTTCTTTGTTCCAGCTAACCACATGTACACTGTTTAATGGAAACTCATGAGATGCGGTCTGAGAAACAGGGCTTTTTTAACTACACAGAGCAGTGCAGACAGGCTGTTTTTCCTTTCAGCATAACTATCACAGGCTTCAGGGTTAATATTGCTGTTACTGTCTTCTCCTTGCTTTGGCACAAAAGCACCCTGAGGGTGTTTAATTGTGGGTTTGTCTAAAGGTAGATTAGATTAATTATTACTATGTAATGCAAGTTAAAGCAAATAAAGCTTAGCTAGGTGTATAAAAAAAAAAGGTGCTGCCTTTTTGGATTAAAAACAAAAAAGCCTGTCCATTATGATGAAATACAGCCAACTTTCTTTGTATTAGTGAAAGAAAAGGACTGTTTACCCTATGAAGAGTGTATTTATATCAAGCTGAGCATATGAAACAGAGGAGGAAGGTTTCTCAATGAGAAGGACTGCAATTGCTTTCAAGACTCAAAATTGTGCTCTTGAAGACTGCAGAAGTAGTTTAAAAATGAAGCCTTATCACTTGAACTTCAGTGCCTTCACTGCAGAGTTCTTAACAGCCTTAATGCTAACCACCCACTATGGAATGGATCAAAGTGTTAAATGTTTTGCATTATGCTTTACAAAATACTGATTCAGCAGGTTTGTAAAGGGGGGGGGAAACAAGTAACTGCCTTTAATCTATGCATTTTTGCCAAGCCATACTGAATTATTTTACTGTTAGAGGCATTAGAAACTAAGAGTAAAAAGAACCACTGAGTTTGGAAGCGTATGCTGGGTTATGTAATTTCTATAACTGTATAATGTATTGTCTTACAATCTTAAGAGATAACATACATTAAGTTAACAAACATTTAAGAAATATATGCACTGTTTGAACTGTAAATTATTCTTAGAACACTTTTACTGGGTTTTACATTGTCCTTTTAGTGCCTTAATTTGAGATAATTTTACTGCTGCCATGTCAATAAATGTAGAAATCTAAACAAAGATAGAAAACTAAACAAAGGAAACTTCTAAAAACTATTGCATATCGGTGGTTTTTTCTGAATTATAATTGGTTGAACTATTGTAGACGCTAGATGTATTTTCTAAATTAAGTACAATCTTTGAATGAGAATTATTCTTACAAAGAAATACCAATTCTGGTTCCTAAGCCAAGAGATGTGTAGGCAATGTAGAAAAAAAAAAAGCAAACATATAACGCAAAAGCTCCAAGTAATTCAGGAATTTCAGTAAATGCTATCAGACTTGCTTTGTAGCAGGAGTACATTCATGGCAGTATGGTTTTATTTTGTTTTATTTTACTTCTTAACTAAATACCTCCTCAGTAATTTATAATGGCTTTGCAGTTGTGTATTAAAGAAGCACTGGAAAACTGATTCGTCCTTAGGACGATATGCATGTTACAAGTGGTATTGAAAGCCTCACTGATGGATATGTAATAATAAACATATCTGTTATTAATGTGGTAATGACTCTCTGCTCATTTAATGAGAAATAAAGTAATTTATGGAAAGACCCTTTTGAAAATGACTGGTATGGTGTGTTCTCCTGACTACAACTTATACATCTTCCTAAGCGTTCAGACCATTCAGACAATGCAACAGTTTCTTAGTACAAAAGTGAATTTGCAATATAGTGCCTAGGACTATGAAACAATTATTTTACTATTCTACATCAGTAAGTAAATACCATATTAAATAACTTTTTTCATTCCCTTATTCTCATGGCCTGCTCTAGTAGCCTAACTTACATTTACTAATCAACAACCACCCTGAACTTCACCCTTCATGATGCAGCTTGGAGCTTCAGAAATCACACTTACTTGGGGGGAAGGAACCCTGTTCAAAAGCCAAAAGACTGTGGGGTGTTTTTTGCTGGGGCAAAGGGTGTGTTGGTTTTTTTGGGTGGGGGGGTTTTTTCTGAGCACTGTGAATCCCATGAAGCATGTCCATAAATATACCTAGGTAAACTGCCAAGGCCTGTAGAACAATGGAGTAGTAAGGTCGAATTACACGTGAATGATTGTATGCCCTTTGAAGGTCACGGAGCTGGGAAGTATAGATGAACAGAAGTAGGTGATGTGGTAAGTTCAGAAAGTTCCAAACTTGCTATATGAGAATCAAAGTTGTGGCTGGAACACACTACAGACTACCTTCCAGATCACCAGTCACATGGACTGTTAGCTTGCCAAGCAATACAAGGGGTAATTTTGACCTGCTTTACTCTCCTATCACATACCCAGAGGGAAAATAATGCAGTAAGATGATTAAATGTATCTGTCCTGGTTTTGCTCATACAGAATCCTAAGCCTGCCATGGTCTGCAGGCCATCAGTAGTTTGAAGTCAGCCAGGGCAGCTGACCTGAGTTGGCTCATGGGAATATGCCATTCCATAAATGTCATCCTCATTAGAAAGGGGGAAGTTTGCTGAGAAGCCCTTCCTGCTTGGGCTTCTCTGGATCCTGCTCTTCTTTCCTGCTCCTGAGGACTGTTTTCCTGTTTGTGGTGATCACCGAACGTTCACTGGGCTGAGTATCACTTTGTGTGCTTTATATTGGCCTTGGTATTTGTTTGGCTGTTTCATTAAATCTCTTGATTTCAACCTGTGAGTATCTTCTCCTTTTCCTGATACCCCTTCTTGGCTGGGGAGGGGTCACTGGGAGATAGAGTAATTGCTGTAGTTTAGCTCTGGATACAGGCTAAATGTAGACAGTATCATAATACATACATTATTGGAGAAAATTGAGAGCAATAGAAAAGGCCTATGGTCAGATCATTCTCCAGACCCAGATTAGGTTTTAAATTGCTTGTCTGCTTTCCTTTACATGTAACTGGTTATCTCTACAGGCTCAAAAACTCTTGCTTGAATAATTTCTTAATAAATAAAAAAAAAGTCATATCTTGTAGTTCTGTATTTTATGAATCTGAAAAACAGCATAAAAACTGTAATGACTACTAGGAAGAGGGAAAGATTGTGGAAAAAATGGGCTTGCTCTATAGATTGTCATATACTATCATTTACGTAGCTTTTTAGCAATGCTGAAATTCAACATTTAAAATGAATTGCAGAACTTGCTTGGGAAAGAAGCAGCAGACAAGTTGTAACTAAAATGCAGTAAATAATAAAGCTTAGACATGCAAATTACAGTTTGTGTGTTCTGGTATACCGATACTGTAAGCTTTTTATTACTTTACTGTAAGCAAGGTACCTACCTGTTACCGAAAATTTGGAAGAAAAACTCCTTAACACCAATGTAGCATTAAGAAGCAGCATTTTCTTATCAGCACCAGGTGCGAGAGGTTTATCTTCCCCAAATCTCACACCCCGTACGCTGCCCCAGCCAAAGCTTATATCACCCGATTACATGCATATTCATTATTTCCCCTGAAATAATCATACATATTCAAAAACGAATTAATAATTTTGCATAGCTATTATGCATGCGGCTTGAGTATCAGTCTCCAAACAGCTTAGCTCGCACTTTCTCTTCTGTCTTCTTCTGTACCGTAGACTTGTAGTTTAGATTTTTTTCGCATTCCTTTCCAAGACCGCCAAGGTTTTCATATCTCTATTGTACAGACTAGTATTTACAGGGTAACATAACATTTCCCCCCTTTTGAGATTTCTCTAATTTTTAGAGAGATCTCAACATTTGTTCTCTAATGTATCTTATTATTTCCATATACTATTTATATTATTATCCCAGTCATTCAGGTTTTTTTTTCTTCTATATTAGAACCCTGTTATTTGATTTTAGTTTTAAACGTGTGGTCCAGTGTCTATCTGAAGTTGCCCACACAGTGTAGCCTAGAGACAGTAAAGTCTCCTTGCAATATTCTGGGCATGAAAGATTTTTTTTTTTTTTTTTTACACGCACCTATAGTGAGGGTACGATTCAGAAAAGCTACTTGACTTTTAACTAGAAGTTTGTTACATCTCCAATCTGTTCTGCTTCCCTTTTCCAAAAACAATTCTACTATCCTGTAGTTGCCAAGGTGTTGCATCTTGAAGTACATCACTTCCTCTTTGTCTACAGTTGTTACTTTCATCTAAATAATAGTCAGATACATTAGCTGCAATGAAAGCTTTATAAACATTAGCATATCCCCCTAGAATTGTCAAATTTAACCAAAGTTAGGATTAAATTTTCTTCGTTTTCTAAACAAGACCCTTTCAACCGATTACAACAAATAATTATGGTTAGTATTAAAACCTGTGAGTAAGTCTTTGGAAAAGTCATGTTCTCAGTCCTGGAGGTGGCTGAGCCCGACTGATCTTTATCT
>NW_010406285.1:0-1451 GCF_000710305.1 Buceros rhinoceros silvestris | reverse complement strand
AAAGATTTTTTTTTTTTTTTTTTTTACACGCACCTATAGTGAGGGTACGATTCAGAAAAGCTACTTGACTTTTAACTAGAAGTTTGTTACATCTCCAATCTGTTCTGCTTCCCTTTTCCAAAAACAATTCTACTATCCTGTAGTTGCCAAGGTGTTGCATCTTGAAGTACATCACTTCCTCTTTGTCTACAGTTGTTACTTTCATCTAAATAATAGTCAGCTACCTGACTTTTGACTAAAAGTTTGTTACATCTCCAGTCAGTTCTGCTTCCCTTTTCCAAACCAATTCTACTATCCTGTAGTCGCCAAGGTGTTGCGTCTTGAAGTATATCACTTCCTCTTTGCCTGCAGTTGTTACTTTCATCTAAATAGTAAGATACATTAGCTGCAATGAAAGCTTTATAAACATTAGCATATCCCCCTAGAACTGTCAAATTTAAGCAAAGTTAGAATTAAATTTTTTTGTTTTCCAAACAAGACACTTTCAACAGACTAAAACAAATAATCACAGTTAATATTAAAACCTGTGAGTAAGTCTTTGGAAAAGTCATGTTCTCAGTCCTGGAGCTGACTGAGCCCGACTGATCTTTTTCTTCAAAGGTTCATCAGAAATAACAATCCATTGATCCAATGGTGCCTTCTTTACTTGCATGTAGTAAATCCAAGCAGGAAGCCCAGCTACCTTTAATGAAGTGTACATTGTTAACAGAACTTGATAGGGTCCCTTCTGTTTTTGGCCAGAGAGGTTCCTGATTCCAAGTTTTAATGTATTCCCAGATTAAACGCGTGAACCTTGTGATCTAGACCTAAAGTGGTCGCAGAAACCACAGAACTTCTCAGTTCCTCTAAAACCTTTCCCAAAGTAATAAGATACTGACTTAACTCAATTGGACCTATCATTGGTTCCTCTCCTGGAACCACAAAGGCCTGATACTGTTCGCCATATAAGATTTCCTATGGACTTACTTGTAATTTAATTTTGCCCTAGGTTTTATCCTTATCCTAAGAAGGGCCAAAGGTGATGCTTTTGGCCAGCTAAATGAAGTTTCTTGACACATTTACTTAGCTGTTATTTTAGAATAAAATTAATTCTCTCTACTTTCCCACTAGACTGAGGTCACCACGGGGTATGTAAATCCTATTTAATTCCCAATATTCTACATAAATCTTGTACTATTCCTGCAATGAAATGAGGTCCTCCATCTGAAGACATTCCTAATGGGACCCCAAATCTAGCTATGATTTCTTTCAAAAGTAGTTTTATAACTTCTCTAGCTTTGTTGGTGCGAGTGGGAAAAGCCTCAGGCCATCCTGGAAAAAGTATGTACCAAGATTAAAAAAAAATACTTAAACCCTTCTTCTGTAAACTCTGTTTGTTTTAGGATCCCACCAAACTTTTGAGATCAAGGGCAAAATTCCTTGTTCTGTGTCCTGGGTTCAACATGGAGGAA
>NW_010406284.1:6747-7226 GCF_000710305.1 Buceros rhinoceros silvestris | reverse complement strand
ATGCACCCGTGCCACTTTTTGACCATGTAAGTATTTGTGACCCCCCCACTATGAGTGTTGGGTGCTGCCAGGAAACTTTGTGGATGTTCAGAGCCATGCCCAGGTGTGCCTGGAGCAGCCAGTGCTGAGCTCTTGCCCTCTTCCTTTCCCGCAGGACAACAACACTGTGCAGCAGCTCTCCATTTACCTCTTTTCTGAGGTGATAGCAGCTGTAGCGAAAGAGGCAGAAAAGTCACTGCAGACACTGCTGTGGTGGAGCCTGCCCCAGCTCTTCTGCCACCTGCATGATGAGAAGGAGGACATGGCCCAGGTGAGGGTTTCTGCCCTGCTGGTGTCCCCGTGGGAGGTGGCTTGGCTGCCTCCTGCCCTGGTGCCTGGCAGAGCCTCCTCCAGCTTCCTGCTGGCCTTGGCCGCAGAGCAGCAGCTCTGGGCGGGGGATCTGTCCTGCTGCCCCGGCAGCAACAGCCGCCCTAGATGGG
>NW_010406284.1:6054-6523 GCF_000710305.1 Buceros rhinoceros silvestris | reverse complement strand
GAGGGGCCAGGAAGGGCCCTGAGCCCGGCCTGGGTGCAGGGGATGCAGCTCCTGTGCCCTGGGTAGCGCTGCCACCTGCCAGCTTGTGCTCCTCTGCAGGTGTCCTGGCTGACTCTGCTTCTAGCAGCCAAGTTCTGTGGGGCCGGCCACGGGGCCCCTGCCCACTTCCACAGCCCGTCACCACCAGCCTGCACCCCACACATGCTCCCTTCCCTGCGGCATCTGCTCCAACCCTTCCCTCCATCCCCTTGCACTCTCTCCAGCTGGCACAGCACCGGATCCGAACAGATGAGTACCTGCAGCAGGCCCTGCCCTACCTGCAGAGCCCTCAGAAGTCCATCCAAAAGGCGGCCATCAGCTTCCTTGGTGAGTCACCACCCCAGGGTCCCTCTCTGCCCCACTGCAGCGTGGCCCCAGCCCTGGCTGCTGCGCCAGCCGCAGAAATTGTCCCTGCGGATACGGAGCCGCG
>NW_010406284.1:1849-5701 GCF_000710305.1 Buceros rhinoceros silvestris | reverse complement strand
GGCTGAGAGCTGCAGAGCGAAATCGTGCCTTCAGCTCCAGGCTGCAGGAGCTGCGGGTCCGGCTCCGCGGGGCGTGGAGGAGGCTGCGCTCTCTGCGGGGCTGAGGCTTCTGGTGCTGCTGGAGCTCTGGCGAGAGCTGATCCTGGACTAGCACAGCGCGTCACGTTCTGCAACTCTGGAGTCTGGAGTCTCTGGAGATGCCGTGGCTGCTCCTTGCAGGCTGCTCACTGTTAGCCACAGTTGTGGAGCAAACCGTCCTCTGCCCACTCTGGAGTCCGGAGTCTCTGGAGATGCTGGGGCTGCTCCTCGCAGGCTGCTCACTGTTCCCCACAGTTGTGGAGCAACCTGTCCTCTCCCCTGTCCCTCTGGAGAGTGTTGGGGAGGGGAACAGCTTGAGACAGGTGCTCAGCACAAAATTAACACAGTTCCTTCAGCAATCCCAGGTGACTCACTGATAACACTGCTCCTGGTGTTATGTTACCTTGTAAATACTAGTCTGTACAATAGAGATACAAAAACCTTGGCGGTCTGGGAAAGGAATGAGAAAAATCTAAACTACAAGTCTACGGTCTGGGAAGACAGAAGACGACAAAACAGAAGAGAAAGGGCGAGCTAAGCTCTTTGAAGACTGATAACAACAAACTCTGATAACACAGTTTCTCTGCCCGTTATCCACCGTATATGGGAGAGTTCCCACGAAAATCTTCAAATGCTATTTCTTTGGCGACCAATAGGACACAACAGAGTCGACAAACTGGACCTTCTTAAGCTCAAGCCACACGCGTAATGGCTATGCAAAACTATTAATTAGTTTTTGAATATGGGTGATTATTTGGGGGAACATAATGAATATGCATGTAATCAGGTGATAGAAGCTTTGGCTAGGGCAGCATCCTGGGTGCCAGATTTGAAGAAGATATTCTCCTCGCACCCAACACTGTTAAGATAAAGAAAATGTTGCTTCTTAGTGCTAGATGGGTGTGAAGGAGATTTTCTTCTGAATTTTCTGTAATTATCTTTTTTTTTTTTCTTTTTAACATTGTGTATGCTCTTTACTGGGAAGTTTCATCTAAAATGTTTGGAAGCATGGTGTTCTTTAATACTTTTGTAGTATACTCGATCAAATTTCATATATGAGCATGGAGTTTTGGTAGAGCATTGAGAGGTCTTGCACTGATCCTTATTTCAACAGTTTTAATACTTGAATAAAAAAAGTATTTTACTGGCAGCATAGCACAGAAATTAGAAGCTAGTCTAATGTGGGGGAAGAGAAAATAAACTCATCAGATGTATGAAGTAGTGTTGAACACACCTGAGCAGTTTGTGTGTTTCCAGTTGAGGAGGGTAAAGAGATGTACGAGGTATAGGAGGACAGATTCTTGCCAGAAGGTATTGAAAAACAAGCTCATCTGCTGGTAAGAGCACGTTATGAGAAGAGCCAGAAGGAGGATCCCTGTTCAGCAGAATACGGAAGTGAGGGAGAGGAGAGTCAGACGTTGTGAGCAATGCAGACTGTAGCAGGTCTGTCCAAGAATTTTTATACAAGGAAAATGCTTTGGAAACTTCCTGAAAGTAATGGTAAGCTGAGAAAGCTGCATGAAGATGGTTTAATGCCTTTCCTCTGTTTGCTGAAGAGAAAGCTTAAATTCGTTTCATGGAAATGACTGGTGTTGGCTGTAAAAAATACCCTCTCAATTTTCACATTTCACATCCTTTTTGCTCGTCCTTGAATTGAGTCTGTTGAAAAGGCAGCTGAACAAGATCGCATCTCTGCAGTAGACTGTCCAGAACTTTAAATTCCCGTGAGCAGCGGTGTATTTTGAGATCAGTAACCCTACGACAAGTTTGTAGTCACCTCTCAGCATACAAGGAAGATGGCAGTAGGAGTTTTTCCCTCCCTCTCTTCTCGCATTCTCTGTCAACCCTGTTTCTGGTAATTATTTCCTGTCAACACAGATTTCTGGACTGGTAACATCAGAAAGTTTGTTAATCAAAAAGCATTTTGCAATATCTCCAGTAGCAAATCTAGAACTGAAAAAAAAGTTCTTTAATGTGCAATTATCATCCTTCAGGAAGATTTTCTTGCTCGATTTTCTTGGCTTAAGTGTGTTGCTTTCCTTTAGTTTGCTATCATGTACGGTAATTGAAGGTAACTTCTTTCTTTGTAGAGGGTTCTAATGCACCTTCTAATGCACTTTGCAAGTTGCTGCTGGTCCAGGAAGACTGCATGGCATACTTTCTTGAGTATGTGATGTTTTCCCAGAGAACATGAAAGAATAGCAAGGAAATTTCTGATTTTTTTTTTTCCATCTTGTAAGATGACTCTTGTGTTTTCATCTGTAGAGGACACAGTCCCAGCACAAAGTCCAAGTCACGGACGATGTGTACACCATGCAGCTGGATGCCTGCAAGCTCTTGGGCAATAAAATTCATCACGGGCGAGGTGACAATGGGAGCTACAACTATCACTAGACCCATATCTGGTGTTAGGTGTTATCTGCATGTTCTCGAGGAGTGTGAAGCTGGGCAGAGGTCGGGGAGTCTCATTCTTCCGTTTTTCCACCCTGGACAAAACGAGCTGTTACCTCCATCCGTGCAGGTGTAAATTGACAGGTTGCGAGCTCTCGGTATCAGACCTGTACGGTCTCTCTGGTAGATAAGCCATAACTCTGCAGTTCGTATATCAACGGCAATACCAAAAGAACCTGTAAATGCTGCTCTGTAAATAAACGGTCATTATTCGTGCCCCCCCGATTTTGCTTATCTTGCATGCTTGTTTTCGGCCTTAAGAACGGTTTTATTTCCCCTCTTTTCACAACATTTTTTAATTAGCGCAGCGAGCAGGGTATTGCTGCCGATCAAGTACTGCAGGAGCACAATTGTGTACCTTCCCCGGCAGGGATGGAGCAGGGCCAGGAATTTTGGCAAGATGAGGAAAAGGTGGTTGAGCAGATAAAACAATGCAAGAGCCACACGAGGCTCAAAATCGGAAAGGGTAAAGGAGTTGTGTCTGCGGTGCTGGGAGCGTTTGTCCTGCGCGCAAAAGGAAATGGGAAGTTTCCAGGCGCCTGCAGGAGTTCGGGATGTGTAGTACGGGCTTTGAAATCGGAAAACAAGGTGCTTAAGGCGTCGTTAACTTTTGAAAAGGCTGAGAGCTTTGAAGTGAAAATGAGCTGTTAGTAACGTGTGAGAGAGCTTTTAAGTCAGAATGAACTACTACAAAGACAATCGGAGGAACGTGTAAATGCGGCTTTGAGTCAAAACAAACTATTACTGGAAAGACTGTTTTCAGCGGCCGAGAGGGAGAGGAGGCTACAGGACAGACTGGATATACTGCTTGACCGGATTAGAGATGCACCGTCTCCCAAACCAGTCCAGCACATCCCTACCACGGTCCACCGCGAAGACCCCGGAATACGGGAAAAGGACAGTTGGTGTCATGGCAGTGATAACCTAGGAAGAAGCTGGCCCTGCCCCGGGACCGGTGACTGATGTTACTGGTGACGGGGACAGAGATCAAGTCGTATTGAGCGAAGAGGAGGCAGAAGGATGCGAGGAATGTTGTGTTTTTAACGGACATCCCGTGCTTGGGACCTGAGCTGGCACAAGTGCAGGATAAACGTGCTCGGGAGCTGGGGAGGAGCGAGGCTGGGGATTTACGGCGCGTTTCACTGAACAGAGGGAACCGCGTCCTTTTGAGCGAGGAGAGGGGAACCTGTTGTTATTCAGACTGCAGGATTTTCGGATCTAACGGCCCCAGTGCAAGAGGCAGCAAATGCCCAAGGTCGTGTGTGGCTAAACGGCACCAGGAATGCTGCTGCCGCCGTGGCGGTGGGGCTCGCTGGAGAGTGG
>NW_010406284.1:1229-1725 GCF_000710305.1 Buceros rhinoceros silvestris | reverse complement strand
GCTGCCGCCGTGGCGGTGGGGCTCGCGGGAGAGTGGCCCCAGAGCAAATTTGCTCGGGCGGTGCTGGTTGGCGGGCACCGCCTGGTCCGGGGTGGAACAGCCCCCAGCCAGCCACCCGAACTGCCCTCGCCAGTCCGTCTCACTCACACTGGCACACCTCGGCCGGAATTCCCACCGCGGTGCGGACCGCTGGCCGTGCTGCGGGCCTTGGGGCAGCGTCTGAGACGTGACCCTCAACGGGATAAAGGGAACCGGGCAGCGGGATGCAAATCCGCGCCGGCAAAGCCTGCGAGGGCTCCACCGTGGGACGTGATTGCTCTGAACTGCCGGACAAAGCCCCGCATTCCTGGGAGAGTCAGCGAGCCACCCTGCCCGGAGCGGGTCTCGGTGTTGCAGTGCAGGGAATCGATTATCGGTTCTTTGTCACTGATAACGGGTGAAGATCACACATTTGCCTCTGCCTCAGTGAAACCCTTGCTTCCCAAGGACAAGGTCA
>NW_010406284.1:0-1081 GCF_000710305.1 Buceros rhinoceros silvestris | reverse complement strand
TCATTTATGACTTAGCTGGTCCCTGTCTTCTCATTATTTGTGATTAACTAGCTCCTGCTAGTAAGACATTCCAGTCATTGCTGCTAAACTTCTGGTCCCCTTTACCTAGCTTTCTATCAAATTTGTTTTATTTGTTGTGTTTTTTCTCTTCTCTGCTTACTGCAGAAAACTGTTTGTGCATAGGCAACAAGCCTCAGCTTCTCCAGATGCTTCAGAAACCTGCATTCACACAGAGCCTGTTCTTAAAACCCAGTTCTGCAGGGCATTGGCTGTCAAGTTGCCAGATCCTGTTTCACACAGGCAGCCCTTGTACATTCCAGGGTGCTGGTAGTTCCATTGCAGAAAACTTCAGTTGTGGTATTAACAACTCCAAAGCATCTTTATGCTTGCAAAACGATAAACAACTCTGGAAAAATTCACTGAATTAATACTGGGCGAATATCGCACTTGTGTAACCAAATACACACTGGCCAGGCAGAGGCCAAGAAATTCTCTTTTCTGTTTTCTTTACCCTCTTTTTGCAACAAAACATGCAGTGACAAAGGAATATGTATTCTGAGGAAGGAGAGCTTCCCAGAAAGTGATGCGTGGAAAAACTCCGCAATCAAAATAGATTGTGAAGCAGGTATGTTTATTGTGATTTCAGCTCTGTAGAGTTGGGTGCAGCAAGGGTCAGGTACCCTTAAAGGTGCATGCACACCACACTTTGGCCTCTTATTTAAAGCAGTAAAACGTACATATTCAAAGGATTGCTCAACCACCTGGTACATATGAATTAGATTATCCCGCTCCCGATGTAAATTAGGTCTCTTCCCCTTTGCACACGCGCAGTCTTCTTACATGTGACAGGTCATACGACGTCATGCATCGCATGTCTCATTAACTTGGACTTATGCCTCCCCGGGAGGAGAAAGTAATGTTCAACAGCCTATTAAGCAGGCGCAGTTCGGGGAGGGCTAGTCATTATCTTTTCCTATCGATGACTCAGATCCAGTTAAACGACATCCTCCCTCGTGGCTGTAGAGACAATAGTCTTCTCCTCCTTATCTTGTCCCAAACAATGAGGCATCAAGTGATAAAA
>NW_010406283.1:193467-207871 GCF_000710305.1 Buceros rhinoceros silvestris | reverse complement strand
GTGGAGGGGGATGGGCAGGGTGGGATTGGGGGTGTGAGGAGGAAAACCTCAAAATCACTCAGAAATAAATATGACTATGCTTTATTTCAAAATGTGGAAAAGAATGACAAAGATGAGGTAGGAACAAGGGACTTTCTGCCCCTTCTTTTCCTATCAATCAGCCTCTTTTTTCAGATTGTGTTGCACGAATCCAGTCAGTAAGCTGAATTTTGCATTTCTGTGCATGTACAATTGTACGAGAGGAGGGGTGGGGAGAACGCTCTGGCACACATAAAAATCTCGTATGAGCATGGGAAACATAAGGGCATTTTAACACAATCACATATGGAATTTACAAGGTCCTAAGTCATGAATAAGCGCCTTATTCACAGGAAGCCAATATTTTGATGTATTCCCATGGCAGAAACAAAATGATGGGCAAGAAAATAATACACACTCCAGTTGTCCTTTGCAGTCAGTGCCTTTCCCTAAAAAGAATCCCTTCTCTATTTTCATTTCTTCTGTCTAAATAATCAGTCCTCCCAAGAATACCCAACGTTAGCAGAGTCTCTACGATCTGATCAGAAGTGTTACTGGGTGTTGTAGATAGAGCAGCTGGGAACCTTACAAAAACCAGCAATTCGAAGTATTTTAACACAGTATTCCAAACACCAAATGACTACTTAAATGAAAGTTTAATTGCATCCCCTAGGGAAGGATGGAGGAAGGGTCAAACTGTTAGACACATGTGCTTTGTTCTTTGTAACAAAGGCCTTCAAGTGTAAGTAAATGAACTCTGAAAAATAAAATGAATTTGTGTTTTGATGTTTTGGATATCTACTATATGGGAGCAGAGGCACTCAACAGGAAGCAAAGAACAAGTTAAGAAACCCAGTTCGTTATCTATTGCACCGAATTTATTTCCTTCAAAAATCACAGCAGTGTGCAAACTACCTGCTTATGTTATATTCTGGGCAAATTCAGGGTTAAACTGGTGCAGATTTGTTTGCTTGCCTGTTTTTTTACTGCAGCTATTGCAATGTTTCCCAAAATTCACTTGTTTTGGGTAGTCTGTATAAGCTCTGCACTTCCAGTAGGACAGAATGTGCTCAGGTCTGTACAGGTGCAGAAATAGGGTCCTGTTCTCAAAGAGGTGAATGTTCAGAAAAGGGACTGGCAGCCGAGAGGTGGTGGCAGACAGTGATTTTCTCACTGAGCATTTGGCCCAGCCAAGTGTGTCCTATGAAGAGTTGTCCCACTGAAGGCAAATGAGTGGATTCTCAGGTTCAAGTGAGCATGAAAATTGAAAAAGAGATTTCTCATTGCATGGAGGGACTTTATTTCTGAAAGAAAAGAGAGCAGAACTGAATCTCTTGCCTCCTGAAAACATGAAATCTTTCTCCCCTCCATAAGGCAGGTGGTAAGAGAAACAGGGGAGAAATGCACATGACAGAACAGGTGGCTTGTTCTTATCAGGATTAAATCTTTCAAGTCCACCTTTTGCTCTCAAAACAATCCTTCCTTTTCATTCACTCAGTCTCAGGATTAGTCTGTCTTCCTTCTCTCTGTTGTGTTAATTGGTAGCTGTGGATTATGATTCTAAATATCCTAACGTTGGAGTTTCCTCCACACCTTCTTGCTCTGCCCATAAGTCACTGAGTTAAGTCATGGGAGTATTCAAGAGGACTGCGATGAGCTGGTTATCCAATCAAGTGCCACTAATTGAACAACTATGGAGATGCCAGTTACATCTGTTTGGAAAGCATTTTGAATTCTAGTCCCTCTATGCAATTCCACTCCTTTGGCTCTAAAGATGTATACAAACTAGTGTTATCCATGGCAACTAATGGAATAAATAGACTTTCCCTGGAACTCAGAACTTTCTCAACTCTATAACGTACAACAGCCCCATTGCCATAGTCTGAATTCAGAAAATCCCCTTTAAAAAAGAAATTACCCTCAACAGAGCTCCTTTATTTTAAGTGCAAAATTTGAGTTCTAAGTTTCTGTCTCAGCACTTTTGCTGTTGTTCCCCTGGCAATGAGAGAGGGTACAAGTCATCTGCCACTGACGTGCACCATGGCTGTTTTCAGTGCAGCCCATGTCATTTCAGCTTTTAATCTCACTCAGCTTTCAAAGCTGTGAATATCCATCTCCTTGCCAGGAAAGGCCCTTGGAGCTATCAATTCACTATCTAGATCCATCACATTACACTGTGTACTCCAGCCTCAGCCAAACTCCCACGGGATTCAGTGGGAGATCTGATAGTGTTGAAAAAATACATGGCTTGGCCCATGGCTCATGCTGGGAAGGGTGACAAGAGAGGCATTACATTTAACAGCCTTACATGAAAGAGGGATGCTGTAGTATATATGAACCATGCCAAAAGTTGTGGTCTCCTTTCTACCTTATTTTGTTTTGCAGAAACCTTCAAAATAGATTAATTTCAATGTCACAGGCATCAGAAGTTTATTTAAGCATTTACTTTGAGGAAAAAAACCCCCTTCTAGTAGTGTTACTGCTTTTGGAAAATAACAGTAACTTAAATCCTCATTTGCAGCTGAGCTCTCAGTTTCTGCAGGACACCATTCACCAGAACTTTGATTCATTGTGAAATGCCAGTGAAAGCTTTCAAATGTTTTAACTAACTAAATATAAAAATTATTCTCTCTCATCCAGATATGCTTTGTGAGGCTAGTTTCAGCTAAATCATCTTATTTTTACACCACAATCAGCACAAGCTCAGTAATGAAATAATGTTTAGCTACTGAACTGTATTTGCTGTTGTTTTCTTCTCTCTCATCTGTCTCTGCTTCCAGGTAGTAAAAAAACCCCTTACAGTATATTAAGCAAGCCAAGTTTAAAAATTGCCCCAGAACTACGGAGTGCACTCTATATGATGATTTAGGGTTTCAAATCAGCCTTCAAAGATACCGTTTAAATCCCCAAATTGCAATCTGTAATTTAAATAAACCTTTCCCCAAGGTGAAGTAAACTTACACTGGACAGCAGACATTGCTAAACACGCCAGCTTTGCCTCCTATATGGCCAAAGTGTTTATTCAACAGAAGCTTGGACGACAGCCACCACATCAATGTCACAGCCTCTCAGCACATGTGAAGAAAATACATGTGATACATAGCAAATTAGGTGTCCTGCTCTAGAAGGAGTGGAATGGGATTGATTTGCCACTTTTAGCAATGCTCTTTTACTGTCAGCTTGGCTTTGAGAAAAGCATTAAAGATTCTTGTCACAGATGTTTCTTTCATAAACTGTTGTGGGAGAATGACATTCTGCAAAAATGGTTTACTACTCTGCTTTCTTCTCCTGGGAAAACAAAGTGCGCTAGTCAGCCTAGCCAAATGGGCTCAAGGAATGCTCTTCAGTTATACCACAATAGCATTAAGGATCATGACATTTACAGAGCTGATCTTAGAAGCTCTCTTGGCAAATGTACAGTGTAGAAGTATTTATCCAAAGTGTGTGCCATTGATTTTTTTTTGTTGTGCTTTAGTTCAGTGGGGTAAAACTGGCCGGTTGGGTGTTCAAAACAGAGAAGATAAAAAGGACTGAGCGTACACACTGTGTATTAAGTATTCACACTGCATTTGAGTAATTAATCACCTTTAAAGAACTCCCCCTCCAAAAAGAAGGGGAAAAGAAAAAAAGAGGGAAATCTACTAGAGTAGTTAAAATAGGAAGCCTCATTTGATTTTACTCTGTTACTGTATGCATAAAATGTAGCTGTGAGGTGAAATCACTTTTTAATTCACAGAATAAGTCTTTGATCAAGGAAATGTATTTTTAATTGCTTACATCTAGCTGAGAAAGATGGGGGAAGGGAAAGACAATGAATCTATTATTTTTAGATCATAAACTTTACTTGAAAACATTTTGAGAATGCAAATTTTCTTACTAGAAGTCAAAAGGTTTTGTATGAGTCTTTGCTCTGCCATAAAAAAGAGTTACTATAGCAACAGCAACATCATATAGAATCTACGACTTGTAAAGCACATTCTGGAGAGAACAAGTTATCCACATGTCACATTAATTTTCATACTTTATATAATGCTAAATAAGCAAAAAACCCCAAAAACAAAACCAACAACCTATATTGTCTCATTTGCAATGTTTATTTTAAAGCAATGTTTTTTCCCGACACAGGCCTATATTTGCACAACAGTTTAAAATCAGAGTAAGATTTTGGCATTTCGCATGCACCTTTTTGTCCTCCATACAGCTCTCTGAGTTACTCAACTAATTCCTGCTAGAATAAAACACCACTATGGAAACATGAAACATATTCTAAGTTTGCTGTGATTATGAGGAGGATACGTGCTTTGCAGAGACCATCTCTCTGTGTTTGAACAGCTCCCATCACAAACCTCAGCATGTAACAGAGAGGTCCTGGGCTGCCCAGAAATGAAGCTGCTGGAGTGATGTTGGATGCTGGAATGGGTGTGCAGAGAGAGAGAGCGAGAGAGCAGAGGTTTGCAGCTCCTCTGCTGCTCTTTTCCTAGGGCGGTGCTTAAACAAGATCTTCATCATCTGTGCCAAAGTGTGTGAGACTTGATATATAAAAGAATATTTTCTAAAATAGGAGTGCTTGTGAGGTTAGAGTTTGTTCTGGGCAACAGCAAAGGAAATCTGTAGTAACTGCAGGTCTAGCAGCAAGTAGGCAGGTGAGCAATTAGAGGTGGGGTGTTAATCAGCATAGTATTATACATGCATGTGATTAGTTGATGAGACTTGGTTTTGCCAGTGGGACAGTCTAGCACACATCCATTAAAAAAAAGGTAAAGCAAAGGTGATTCAAAGTTCACAAAAATGAAAAATTGTTGGAAGTCACCATTTCCCTGCCCCACCAGGTGGGAAATCCTAAAGGGACTTTGCTGTATTCCAGCATCCAGCACTGTACAGGTCTCCATCACCAGCTCTCTCAAAGAGATCTCTCCTACAAGATGAAGTGGGTTTTTTTGTTTTTAAAGATACTGCCTAGTGTCCTAGAAATTGGACAGTAATAGAAAGATTTTATTTACTATGAAGCTGTGACCATGTGGTCCTGTCATTATGAACACAGTTATACCAAATATATATGTTTTAGTTTCTAAGCTGGCTTGATTCCCAGATTGCAATATGGTAAGACTTTTGATTTGAGATATTAATCAAATGACAAGAATTCAATGCAAGATTTGCTTCTATAGAGGGTCCATGTTATCTATGCCTTTCTTTTCTACACCATTAATGTATTCAGGGCTGCCTCTTTTTTTTCTCCATTTAAATGTCAACAAGTCTGGTTAAGTGTAAGCAAGAAATCAGCATTCCTTCTTCAGTAGTATCTCAGCAGAGAGGGGACTTTCCAGTGAAGACAGTGTCATCGCTCTCAGACAGAGTGTTCCTTGAAGCAGCTTTTCTGGAATCCTGTGGCAGCTCAAGACCGAATTTCTGACCAGGGGAATGAAAATTCCCTGGCCATAGTCCACAAAAATACTCTTGGCCAAAAAATTCCCAATTCCACTAAAAATCACAGCCTAAAAATCACTCTATAACCACTCATGAAACAGTTTCAGTAAACATTGACATAGCTCCTTGGTAGGAACTGTAAACAATAGCCTGCATCCTCGCTGTGTCTGCACTGGGGGAGGAAGAGCAAAACAAGCGTGTTCATTACTCATGACACGGGCACGCATGAGATAGCAGCTGACAGTATCTGACAAGTGGCAATCACAAGTATCCCACAGCACATTGATCGGGTCTGCGTGACTTTGCCATGGGAGGACGGTCACCACCCCTTGCTTGCTGGTGAACTGACTGCACCTGGCACTGCACATGGCAACACGCCACCCCAGCACCGGGCGCCTGTGCCTGGGCTTTACCCCATTGCCTTAGCATTGCCTTAGCGGTATGGGATGTTTAATAAAAGACTTCCCAGTGAAGCACTGAATGGTTAAAATACGTTATGTGCGTTTTATGTGGGTCAAAAAAAAAAAAGAAAAGAATGAGACTAGAGGCTTGGTTATTAAGCAGACCTGTCTGGTGTCATGGGAGATGCTAAGATGGATTTCTCCATGAACATCAGAAATAACACCAGGCTTTAAAAACAAAATGGTAACAAACTATTGTTGACAAACCCAGAAGGAACTGGATCATTATTCAGAAGTCTTTTTTCCTGCCACATTTTACAGTCTTATATACAGTCTTCCCTTATCTATGCCTTAAAAAAAAATATTTGAGTGGGGCTGTCTATCTTAAAATAGGCTTGAAATGATTTTGTTAAATTTGTGATACAACAGACACTGTCTGAAATTCCTTTCCTGGTGCTGCTTTTTTGACAGGTAAAAAAAGGGAGAAAAATAGTTGTCTAAAGGCTTTTGAATGATGTCATCACTGAAAAGAGTGTTTGATTATCAAAAATAATCTCAATAATATCTTCTGGCTGGTTGCTTTTCTTTTATTAGTTTATTCCATATCACCATTTTGTCCTAAGATTTACATTTTGGTTAGCACTTAACATGACCCATGATGTTGATAGAGAATTGATCCTCCGTTTAGAAAAACAGAGACTAGTTTTAACAAAGGAAAACAAGTTCTGCAAAAACACAGAGTAGATCCACAGATGATGTAAATTGTGTTTAATGAAGTTCATAAACCTGAATTAAAGTCCCAAGTGGCTGTATAGTTTGACTACATTAATCCCTCTTTCTGTCTCTGAATGCTTATTCAGGAGGGATTTTCCTGAAGGTAATATTCAGGAACAAATATTCTTTAGCTGAAGGCCCAAATTCTCACATATTTGCCCGAAGACCATGACTTGTAACCAATTACTGATTATTAGACATTAATTATTTATTGATTTTTTAAGGTTCCCTTCTTGCAGTCTAGCTACACAACAGCAGAATGTGAATTTAAAAAAATACATGATGAAAAAAATACAAATACCTCCATGTTGAACTTCGAAAGCCATGCACTTATTTACATATTTACTGCTGACTCAGTGAAGAATAGGCTGGGAAAAAATTGCCCGTGCGTGATTTTTCCTTTGAAACATAAAGAAAAAGGGATAAATGCAGTTGATAATTTGTTCACAAGGAAAATGTAAATATACCTCTTCCTCAACTGTATTATTGTCATTGTTAACGAAACCGTATTTCAGGGTTTTTTTTGTGTCAGTATGTGAAACTGTTGCTTTCCATAAAGCAAAAGTCTCTTGAGTCTAATGGTAGCTGGAGAACTAACACAAACTCATAAATAGACACAGACATCTCCAGTACAATGAAAAGGTCCAGCCAATTGATGAATAGGCATAATGCCATTCAAACAGATGGATCTGAGCATCAGCAGTCAAAACATCACGTAAGGCCATCAAATGGAGATGCTGAGGCTGGGTAGATTTCACAGCCAGGGACACTGAACTTTAAAACTGTGTGATTTGCAGAATATGACACTATTAAACCAGCTCTGGGCTAGATTAATTCTAGAAAATCTAATACATGCCTTCTACATTATGGAAGGGAGAGCCTGAAAACATACATGACTTTGGACATGACAGTACATGACAGATGGAAGTCAAGATTTCCAAGTTGGTAGTTTGAGGTTTCCTTTCCAGGCAGATTCATAGCGCAATGCTGTACTGAGGAATTTCCAAGCCTATATAAGGGCAAAACCTTGCTTGCCTAAAATGAATGACATGCTACTGCTGTGGAAGAGGCAGCTTTCCACAGGAAGGTCCCAGGTAAGAATAAAGCTCTTTGTCCTGGTTAGCATTTTCCAGGCATAGTGTCTGAACACAACTTCTAGTGATAAAAGGTTAATTCAGTATATGTCATAAATTAGGCGTACAATAAAAGAGTAAAAACAATATGACTTTAGCTAAATAATTTGTGAAAATTGTATCTGATAAACCCTACAGGAATTCAAATTACTATTTCAATTCCATAAACTTGCTGCCCCAGAAACTGTGAATTACTATGCTTTCCTAACACAGGACTGATTTTCTATGAGATTAATGGGAAATGTACATGGTTTATAATAATTTGTATTTCATAAACTAGCAGTGGTCTTATTCTGGCTTCCATTCTCTTGCTTAGTTTGTATCCCTTCCAGAGACACAGAGAAAACTGCTTCTCAGATACTGGCCAGAATGGCAGAGATGCACAGTTGTTTTGCAAGCGCCTCCCTGCCACGGTGCTTTCTTGGGATGGGAGCTTTGAACTTTGCTTGTGTCACACAAAGCGCTTTCCTGGAGAGACACTAGGAAGAACAGTCTGAATGATACCTTCCTCTGCTGCTCTTTCTATCATAAAACAAAAAACCCCAAGGCCTTAACAAGTGAGTTGTAGTGAAACCTCCTATCATGAGTGTTTAACTGAAGAGCGTTTTGAAGTAGAAATCTAGTGGCCAGAGAGCGTATTGGTCAAACTGGACGAACCAGAGCTGCATGTGCAGTCACAGAACTTCAACATTGATGGAGTAGCTGAGGCATGATGGGGAAGTTGAGTGGGTGGAGTGCTGTAATAGATTGACACAAGCTCTTCAGAAGAGGCAGGCAGATGAGACCAATCCAGTGAAGCCTTAATGTGAAGCAGAGTCTCAGATGAATGGATATCCTCCGTGACATAGGCAACAATCTGGGTGAGAGTTTGAGGGTCAGGATGAGAAGATAGGTCAGTGAGGGTGTGATAATGATGGTAGTCCATTGCAGACCAACCAGTCATGGTGAGGGGGATGGATAGAGCCTTCTTTAAACAACTCGTGGTAGTCTCTGTATCCCAGAGCCTGGTTCTTAGGAGGACTTAGAGCTCAAAGACTTCTGCTGGAAGGCCAACAGTAAAACAGATTTCTTCAGGATGTCAGGGATAACTTGGCATATGGAAAAAACTTCTTCATTCTGAGGACAGTTAATCATGGAAACAGATTCACCAGAGGGGTGATGTGGTCCCTGAAGGTTTTCAAGATGTGACTGGAAAAAGCCGTGCGCAACCTGCTAACTGACCTTGCTTTGAGCCAGGAGGTAGAATAGGGACCTCCAGACATCCCTTCCAGTCTTAATTATTCTGTGGTTCTAATTTTTATTTATTGTAAGGGTGGTGGGCCCTGTTTGAGTGCAGCCGACTGTGTATTTCAGCAAGTCTGGGATGAGGTTATGGCAGACCATAAGCTCAGAGTACTTCCATTCTTAGCAGCTATCCTGCTGTATGTACAGTCTGGCCAAAATAGTCAGGAAGAACGATTTATGTCAGGCCTTGCTGCTAAGTTTGGAACACGCACGATGACTATGAAGCACATGAATGTGAGTGCTTGGGACAGGGTGTGGAAGTGCAGGTCAGAATACAACATTTTCTACATATCCAGGAGATCTTCGTGGTGCTACAAGGAAAGGGAAGAGGTTTTAGGCATCATGAGGTTTAGAGCAGACTTCTTTTCCCCTCTACCTGTTCCTGACAAAAAGTGATCCTCTGCCCAGAAAGTGTAGCCAGACCAACAGATGAGTCTTCAAGAGGCTTGTTGCAATGGATACTTGTTCTGTCTGCCCACCGAAGTCGCTGCAGAGTGAAGGACTAGAGCTACACTGAGAACAAATAAAGGTACTGTCATTAAAAACAGCAGCAAAAAGCAAAAGAGAAAAGAAGTTGATTCCTCTTTATGTTTTAATGCTTTCTTCCTCCACCCCCAACATTTATGTATATCCTTACTCATTTAATAGGCTTATAATGTCACCATGGGAAAGCAAGATGTTACAGCCACAGTGCACGTTAATAGACCACTAATCGCAAAGCAGCAAGAGTTTGGTTGACCTGGGGATACTCCAACAAATGGTGAACATTTAAATTTTTCATTATTTGTACGGCATTATGTTGACACATAGTTTTCAGAAGCAAAAGCCAAATCCTGGTCTGGCCCTATGTGACCTGTTGAAAATGGATTGTCAAGGCTGCTCTCAAAGATGGTTTACAAACTAAGGTGAGATGTGACAAAAACAACCCTAGCACAGCATGGTGTGGTCTTTACAGATGATGGCATGTTAATATTAGTTTTTCTAGAGAATGGAAGCATGAGAAACCACAGAAAATATTTGAGTTTTAAAATTTTACACTACATTATTTAATTTACACTACATTGTGGGTGGAGCAGAGGTGGTGAGGGTTAAACACTCTTAATTTTTCCATCCAATAAACCAATCTAACACATCCCAACTAAAGCATAGTACCATTACTGTAACCATACTGAAGGACACTTAACCTTTGGCTTTCTATTTCACAGCCTACTCTAGGTGTAGTGATATTTTCATAATATAATGTTACCCAAATCTATCTTCTTAATAGTTGTAGACTTGATCCCATCCATTGTAAGTTGCTCTATAATGAGGTTTCTTCAAGAAATGTCTCAACTGAGTTATGTGGAGTAGACAGAATAAGACAGAAGGCTAATTCATATAATTTGAAGAAAAGGGAAAACTTCTACTAAAAATACTAAATATGTAACGTATTCAATGTTGCTTTAGCAAGTGCAGTTGAAACAATTCTGTTTTTTGGCAGTGTGACATATGTTTTAAACTGAAACATTGGTAAAGCCAGCTTTTATTTTGATTAAGCGAGATGCTACACTAAAAGCCACAGTTCCCATCTTCTCAAGATCTGAAACACAGTTTGCAAAAGGCGGCCTAATGTCTTCTCTGCTACATTCCCACATCTCTGTTGAAATCAGTGTTGGAGCTTCTACACAGACTTATAATATCTGGCTTGTAAAAAAGTAGCACCGCCTTTCATTTTTTCATTAAAAAAATACCCAGCTGCACTATGTGAGGCATGTTGTTTGTTGTTCTTTGTGGATTTGGGAGAACAACCTTACCAGCTATACTGATCTGATGATATCTGGCTGTATTCCTGGGGTCACGCTGGGATTAAAATCCCTGTACCGCTTTGGTTTGCTTATCCCTGCCTTTCCCTTGCCATTGCTCACCTGCCTTGCTGAAGTGTGTTATTCAAGACGCAGCTACTAGTAGTAACTTCTCCAACCAAAGATTGCCTTCTCTAAGTATTTAGCCACAAGCACACATAGCTGCTCTATCACTTGGACCTTTAACACAAAAAGTGCCTGGCTTGTATTAATGGACCTATAACTAGCATGAAGCATTCTGCAAGCAGAGAAATTGTTTTCTATGTTCCCTTCTTACTATTTAATTTGAGCTAAATAAGAACAGGGCTAGCAGAGGAGTTATTCATATGAAGGTTGGAAGAAAATATCACTTTCAGTTCCAGAACCCCTGCAGATATTCACAAATTTTATCAAAATATGTTTTGTTTTTTTTGCTTAAAAACATGGCAGAACCAAATGAAATGGACAGATCTTTTTCAAGAATAATAAAAAAATTCAATTTCATTGCCCAGCATGTAACACTTTTCTGTGTGTTTCAAATATGCTGTAAAACTAGATCCCCGTGTCTACCTAACAGAGAAACCTAGCTCTTTGAAAAACCATAGTCAAATATGAGAAGACTGTGGATGATTCAGCTGTCTATAGTTATACTATTATTGTATTTTTCTACTTTGTTTGCATTGTTTTGTGTTCAGCAAGTTTTGCTTTAACTGCAGATAAAATACAGGCTTACTAGAATTAAATCATGCTTTAAATAAAATACTTGAATAAAACCCGTATAGAATGTAGGTATATATGACCATTAAACAGGTAAATTAATTCTGCCTTATGTCGTCCAGGGCTTCAGACCAGGATGACTTTACATTTCCTGTAAAGGTTATTTAGGCTTACTAACACTTTTATCTGAGATCTGATATATCTCTTAACAGGAAACAGCAACAACCAGGGAGAAAAACTCCTGAAATTATTGATTTCCTTTGTTGCGTACTTCCCTATAGGAACACCCTTATAACACCTCGCCTAGCAGAATCTGCTGAGTGTCCACCAGCACTCCATATTAGGTGCCGCATTTGGACTTTGTCCTAGGTCATGTTGTTAAAGTCTTTGTGTCTAAAGCAGACTTTGTTCAGTAGTCTGAAGAGTGGGGGAAACATGCTGTTCATATCACGAAACAGCAGCTGCTAAGCTTGAACGTACCTGGAATTAGTGATGCCTTCAGGTCTAAGCCCATATAATAATAATCTGGTATCTAGGAAAGACTAGAAGCAATCACAATCACACTTCTTCTTAAAACTTAAGTATTCTAGAAAGTAAAACCAATTTCAGTAAAAACATTATGTTTTCACAACCATATTTAAAATTGTTTTTTGGAGTCCATAACCTGTTATATTTAGTAGGAGACATCTATTATCTGCTGCATTTTGATCTAAAACTTAGTAAGTGGCATTAAACAAAGAGCATCTGCCTTCACGTTTCTTGTGAAGTGTCTTTGAACGTGAGCTCTGTACTTTCAAGGGGTAAAGATGGCATTCACTGAATTTTCTGTCCAAGGAATAAAGAATCACTTCAAAACATATTTAGTCCTTCATGCAGCCACGTCCTTTTTAAAAAAAAAATCTGTTTTGTTTTTGTGCTTTTAAAAGGAGTATCTAAAGGAATTGCTCGGATGTTGAAGTCCAGCCTTAACTGAGGCTGGGTGACAGTAAATACAAACCCCACCTCGTTATCTGCCCAGTGTTCTCTGAGCTAACAAAATATTATCCAGGAAAATGTGGGCAGCCTTTAGATCCACTCTGTCCTTGGCTCAGCTGAGCCTGCCAAGAAGAAAGAGCGCTTGGCAGCCGTGGTACGAGAGGTCCTTTGGGAAACCATCTGAGACTGCTGAACTTGTTTTCTTTCAGCTGTTCCACACCGTATGACCATACCAAACCCTAGATTCTTAACTTGTCTGGCCTCTTGGTCCAACAGGGATTAAAGCACAAATAATATGCTCTATTTCTTAATTTTTGAGGTGAATCTTGTGGTGGTGCTTAGTTATGAGTTTGTTTTACCTGAACAGCTGCTGATACTTAGCAGCTTACTGGTTGTTTTTTTAGCAGTCTGTCTGAGTATTGACTGTAGGCTGTGTGTTTTCATTTCGGTGGGCCCTGGGCTGCCTGCCCACCCTGGCGTTGGATGGTGCTGGGCTCTCTGGCCCTGTATGTTTGAGCTGGCCCTCCTCTGTGAGATGCCTGGTTGGCTTCAAGCTGCTTTGCGTAGGGCTGGCTGGGCTTAGGATGCTCTGGCTGACCATCTGCTCTGTTTCTCTCCGTTGGAAGCTAGTTTATTCAAATCTGAAGTAAGCTTTGTTTTGCTTATAGTTTCTTTTCCATTGTTTCTGATTCTGCAGGGCATCTCCTCTCATCCCTGCACTAATTATTACTAAGCATTGCTCTAGCAATTAAGAACATGGGAAGACATTGCTCTTTCAGCAACCAGTGAGAAGTAGAGGTTGGGTCCCACTGCTTTAAAGAAGAAATACACAGGACATGTCCTAGATAACATCAGACATCTTGTACTCTCCCAGTATCTCTTCGTCTTAGGGTGTAGTATCTCCAAAAGATACAGAGTTTGGATAGGATTCCTATACCAGAGCTCAATGCCAATAGGAAAATGTTAATGGGATAGAAAAACAAAAAAAGGAGTCAAGCTCCATGTCATGTGTTTGTGGAGTTTAAAAGCTTACTGATAACTTCTACGGTACAATACTTTATGCTGCATTTGACTTAGTACCTTGTTGACTTTACAGAGAAAACCTTACTGCTATGTAAAAGTGGTGAAGCAATGAACTTGTTCTTGATTCGAAATCATAGTCTGTGAGCAAAGAGTCAGTGAGGGAGTATATATACGCATTAGTCCTTGACTTGTTTTGGATCAAATGACAACTGAACAGCATGAATTTTAAAGTGACTGGATGCCAGATCTTGTATCTAGGACCAAAGACTTCCAGGATGGCAAACTCTCCCTTGGAAGGCAATGACAATGAGAGACCTGAGGCCCAGATAACCACCTTCCCATGACATCCAGTGCCATGTACCGCAGCCGTGGCCTGAGGTATATAGGTCAAACTAAATGATTGCAATTCTCCCTTTTGTCCTAGGGCCCATTAACATGCCACTTGGAACACTAATCTGGTATTGGAATCAGAGGACATTAAATGTTAGTAGCAAGGAATATAGAAAGTGGCCAGGGCTGTGAAATTTATGTAAGAAATTAAAATCCCCCAATTTTCCAAGCTTTAGCTGGTCCTCTACAATGAAGAACCATATATCTTTTAGTGCACTGATCATCTTCCTTCTCCTCCTGCAATAAGCTTCCAACATTTTACAGGTACATAAACCCATACTGTATATATGTAAGGGTTTGCCTCTTGGATACAATGCTTTATTTTTTTTCATGCCATTCATCAAACTGTTGAGATTATGCAAAGCTTCACAAAGGCAGCATGGAAATATGAACACCACATCCTGGACCTGAAATAGAGTTCAATCTTTTTTTCTTGGTCACTCTT
>NW_010406283.1:169413-193378 GCF_000710305.1 Buceros rhinoceros silvestris | reverse complement strand
ACTCTTTCCTGTATTTTTTCTTCCCCACAGGAAGTGGGTTTACTTGAAGTAGGTATTTATTATATGGCCTGATTCGAAAACTTGACTACAGCGATAAATCTGGAATCAAAAGAAAGTCTTGAACAGAGGTACTCAGCATTTTTGTTAACAGTTTTAACTATGCATTACTGCACAGATCTTCCCTTCCCCTCATTTTCCACTAGATAATATTCCTGCAATGGATGCAGCAAGCACTTCCATTGCATTGCAATACAACATAAGGGAGGCTCTGGATATATTTTACTTCCAGCTCCTAAATGCCATGCAACCTAAAGAAACAACCATGACAAGGAAGTCTTTTTTGTGGGCAGACAGTGGCCCCAGACTGCAAACAGAGGACCGCTTTTACAGTATACATTTAGTTCTGTGTGTAAACCTTTCAAGACCATTTCAGACTAATAGTCTGAGCTGCATTACCTCGGAGGGTATTGTCGTTAAGACTTAACCCGCTCTGCTAATAAATTACAGTGATGTAGCAGCTTTTATGTCAAAGGATCCTGAAGTGCTTTACAAACTTTACAGTCCATACATGCATGAATCACTTCATCCACTATTGAAGTATGGCCAGCCCAGGGATGAATTGTGGCAGCTGTTTAACAGCACACAGCAGTACGACACAATGGGTTTAGGAGAGTAAAGGCAACATGCTCTCCCAGCGCCAGTCCAAGTAATTCAGAGGGGCACTGGAGAACACCTTGGGAGGGAAAAGGAGGGATTTCTCCCTCATGGGCCAGTGCAAGTGATTGTTGTTTGACTTTAGTGTCTGGGGTTGGCTCTACCCCTCTGCACAAGACACATTTGTACCAAACCTTTTGCAAGAAAGTCCTCCATCCTAACTGAAAAGTGACATGTCTGTGAACACACATGTAAGCACATAAGGTCTTGAAACCAGCGAGGAAATTTCTATAGGTAGAGTTTTCCTACCCAAAGTGGAGCTCATAAGGATTTAGTGCTGCCTCAGTATGGAAAATGCTAAAAATACACAGTCTTGGTTTAGGCTGTTTTTGCAACTGGAAAACCGAAGGAAAAACATCGGTTGCACTCACAGACCGTATCTGTACATCTACTTGAACAGGACCCAGAGCTTTAAAGAGTTAGATAGGAAATTAATTTCCCGCTCCCTTTCTGGTTACCAGCTGTCCTCCTGACATGAAGTGATGGTGTCCATAAAGGCCTTCTGAAGAAACAAGCAATTTCCTGAATAAATCAAGTTATCCTTCCCTTCTTCCCTTTTTTCTCTCTTTCAGTGACTGGTATCTTTGGTGACAATCCTGAGCAGTCTTGTTACCAGCTGCTCTAATCTCGGGCTTTTGTCATTTCACCTTGATATTTCCTTCCTCATTGTTTCGCCTAACTGTACAAAACAATGAGTGCTGCATGCAGGACTCACAGCAGAAGGAGAATTGTTTACAGTGACATGCATCAAACTAAGGTTGCCTTCTTGCAGAGGAATAGATTTATTTGTTCCTTGTTTTTAACTTCTGCAAGAGAGTGAGACTTGAAGAATTATTTCATTTTCATTTTTCTGTATAGGTCCATGGGTCCAGTGAAAGCCAGGAATGTGTGGGGTGCAAATAGTAGTGACTATTCACCTACACAGAATTGTTTGCATTGGGTATTTATAGAGTTGCTGATTCTTCCCGCTTAGTAATGTAATATTTGCATGATCAGAGGCCTTAAATGTATAGTGTTATGAAATTCCATCCAACAATTCACTGCAGAAATAGTAATTAAGAGTTCTCTAACTTCACTCTTAGTGCCTAGTTGTAAAGCCTTCCTTTGCTCATTAAGGTTTCTAATGGGATTGCTCATGTGAGCGTATGGTACTGACAACCCAGAGCCGGACCCTTGCAGCCCTGAAACAGATCATTATAAGTAGGAAGCAAATGCTTGAGAGAAGAAAGTCCAGCAATTTCTTTAAGCTGTGAATCAAGACCACAAAGAGTTAAAATTAAACAAGCAATGTAGAACATTATCCTAAAAATACCTATTTTCTAAAGATTGCCAAAGTTCATACTAAAACAGAATTTCTAAAAAGAATTTTACATACAGAATACTGTAGGTTTTGAACCTAGTTTTTTATGCATCAGCTCTGTGCTGAAGTGAATTTTTTGCTTGTAAATGCACTGAGCCTTAAAAGCAATTTCTGTCGTGTCCTCCTTCATATTCCTATCTCTTTCATCACCATCCAAAAGGAAACACTTTAACTTCAGGCATTAAGAAGCTTTTAATTCAGATCTAAGTTCACACAAGCTATCTCCATTACGGTGTAAAATGTAAAAAAAAGAAGAAAATTTAAATCATATTAAAAAATTAATTAGATCACTTCTGCTGTTTTGCCTATTTTAAAATATATAATAAAACTTCAATAAATTATATTCCGGGTCATATCAGCATGTTCTCAGGAAAATGAAGTTAAATCTTTGTAGTAACCAGCAGCTTAATTTTCATTAGGCTAGCTATTCGATAATTAGTCATGCACCATAAATCAAGTCCCCAAGTCTTCTCCAGGTTTCTTAATTGAAAATTATTGTTTCTTGGCTCTGTGGCTAAATGTGCAGCAAGTCTGAGGAGTGATAGATGCTGAATCTAGCACAAACAGTTTGAAACAGTCAGAACTTGATAGATCATTGCCCTGAAGCGGCTTGTAATGGTGAGGAGATTGTGAATTTCAAAATTAAAGGTTTGTTCTTAACAATCAGAAGTGTAAAAGCTAGCTGTAGTTTACCAAATATGTCTTAACCATCAGCCACTTTCCCTTTCATTTCTAGCTGTACTAGAATTATTTTTCTAGTGACAATTGTAATGAGTTTGTGTGAATATATTTGAAAAGTTAAAATGTTAGCTTGGAAAGACCCAAACCAAGATTATTTTTGCTCTCCTTTGTTGGTGGTGCTCTTTTTCTGGTAAATTTCATTAACAAATATGGAAATTGTTTCATTTTTGGTGTTTTCAAACACTGAATTAAATGGTGGCAGTCATCTCAGAGCCAATATGAGAGAACAGATGGGCCTGCTACGCATGCCCCAGGTCATAAAATAATTTCAAATATGATGCAATTGTGGCTAAGTAAAAGACTTTTGCAAAGTCAGAAAGAAGGGAGCCTTTTGTAATTTTTCTTTTGACAGCCTAACTGACTTCGCTTGTGTTTTCCATTCTGTAGATAAGGACAGCCACAGGGTTTTCTGCCATTCATGGCTTGCTTCCTCGTGAACTGGTGGCCAAGACCTGATGATGACCACAGCAGGAAACAGTGCAAAATACTCCATAAATTTAAATGCGAGAATCAATTGATGCTTAAAAAAACAGGCCTAAGACTTTTAACAGAGAATTTCCAAACCACATTCATAAATTTGTACTGAAAACCTTTCCACACCTTTGTATGTGGAATGAATGTAGACTTGGAGCTGATTGGGGCATTTATGTTTTGTCAGATACACTGAGACTTGTGTTAGAGTTATTATACTCAACATCTCTCTGTAGCTCATGTCAAAGCAAAGCAACATATTAGCTTCATGGGCAGAGACCATAGCCCAGACCTTGTGTGTAGGTCCCGAGTAGTGACTGCTCAGCACTCTTCTCCTGGGACATCCTGGATTGACAGTACGAGGTGCTGAGCTGATGGATGCAGCACCCAGCAGATCCTCCAAGGGGATGTCCTGTATGGATGCGCTGTCGTGTTTTACCAATGTGTGTCTGATGGCAAGGATCATCTGCTTCCAAGATCAGCCCTGTACTACCATTTTCAGGAATTTTGTGTGTGCATAGTAGCTTTATAAATATGGCACTTATATACATCCTAGGAAAAATTCCTCAAAAAAGCTAGAGGTGTATGATGAGTAGGAGGGAGGGATTTAAAAGGCACATTGTCATCTGGGAGAGAATTTCTTAAAATATATAATCAAAGAGTTATTGTATTTGTGGACCGTGTTATTTTCAGGGGACTGAAATGACTGTGCATAATCTTATTTTCATAAATATTTATTCTTGGAAGGGAAAGTCATTTGCCTAAGGGATATACTGATTTCATTCAGCTGTCACAATCCTTTTGTAAGATGTTAAAGATACAAAGCCAAATTCAGGTCTAGATTTATTCAATTTTATTTTATTTTTGCGTTGTACCAAATCTAAATATGATGCTGCAATTAACACAAGAATTGTTTTTCGGTCAATTGTTCCAGTTTCACACCAGACTAGATCGCAGCACTGAGTGAGCAAGGAACAATGGAGGATGGGATGACAGCTGAAGATGAGGAAGTGAACTGTGCCTGGGTGTGTGTTTGAAGCCTTGTTCCAGGAGAGGTAACTCCCTCCTGATGGGGAGTGTTGGTGAAGCGCTTTGCATGACCCTCGTGGTAGGGAGTGGAAGCTTTTCATAAGCAGTCCCTTCACCTGTATGCAGCACTGCAATGCAGAGAGCAAGCTTTAGGCTGGGCAGTTTTCTGATACACAGAGATAAAACTGTAGCTCCCTAAAACATGGGTTTTGTTAAGCCATGTATTACAAAGCTGGAAGAGACCATTCAGTGCAACTCCTATGTAAAACAGGCCAGAGAACTTTCCTGGATTAATTAATGAGGGCTGACATATCTGTGGTGAAGTAAAATCTTCACCCACATCGAGGGATGCGAGCTCTCACTGAAGCCACATGTGCTTGCCTGGCCATAGCCACCTCTTAATCGTAACCAGTCAACTTGGTGGCTTCCTGCTTACGATCTTTTAGGGCTGGAGGCACCTCTAACCCGGTAGGAACAACCAAATATTTAATCTGAGAGCTGGACAGATTAGGCTTTGCCCTATTGATACCTGGGCTGATCCACAAGTGCGGAGACCAGGATTCTGATTCTACTAAGGTTTAGAAGAGATCTGAAGCTTAGTTTTTACATGGAACTGTGGACAGAATTATGGCTGGACTCCTTCTGAAAGAAAATATTGCAAGCTCTTTTTGTCAGATTTTCGCTCAAAACTGTAGAAATATCATACCATCGGCTATTCTTAGCATGTTTCTCATTTGCATTTATGAAAATAATTTTTCTGGCTAGTGTGATTTACCTGAGTTAAAACATCAAAATACTAGTATTTTCAGTTTTGTCTGGCTTTTAGAAATGCACAATAGATTCAAACTCAGAGCTGAAATGCCCCCTGCTTTCCCATCCTTTTCACACAAACACTCAAAAAAAAAAAAAAAAAAAAAAAAAAAAAAAAAAAAAAAAAAAAAAAAGAGCATGACTAGAGTTTAGGACGATAAGTTTAAGTTGCTTCTCAAATGCTATGAACTTCATATCCATCATATCATATGTATATATATTCATATATATATATTCACACCATTAAACTGAAAAAAGTCATAAAATACTGTAGCTGTTGTTCCTACAAGGCATGAATTCATAGTCAGTCTGTACATCTAGGTAGAATTTCTTGTTAGTATAATATATATGATGTGAGTAGCAACTAGTGGATAGATGAATTTGAATGGGGATGCGTACTCCGTGTAAAGAAGAGCCAGTGCTTACTCAAATGCTGTTAAAACTCCCTCATTTACAGCTCCTGGAGATGAAACATACAGCAGATTGTCTGTAACCATAGCAATTGGCTCCGACATGAAAGATCTCTAGCATAGAGGTAGTGGTAATGGCAGAAGCAGTGTGGAAGATAAAGGTGTACCGATAGAGACAGCACCATGTGGAAGTGAACTACTAAATAAGTGAAGACGAGGTGCCCTAGATGGGTTTGGGCAGATCTGTGAGTTTAATGGGAAAGTTTTGGGCTGATGAGATGAGTTGAGGGGAAGGCAGGGAAGGCTGAAGGCAAGGCCGAGGTTTTGATGCTAGTCTGGTGTAGAGGACTAAATCAGAATAGGGCTGACATGGAGTATGGGAGAGACTTTGCTGCTGGAGGCTGCTGCCTCGCAGGTTCTTTCAGCAGTGCAAGACAACAAGGATGGCTGGATTTCAGGGAGCCTCATGAGGTAAAGTGACCCACTTAGGTCATGGAAGGAGCCCACACAAGTTGTTAGCTCTTAGTGGTGGGCCGTGGTGTGATTCCTGGTGTGGAGGTGCAGCTTTCAGAAAGATGTGGGTATTCTGTATCCCAAAGCAGTGCCAGAGTTGCAGGCCTGCTAGGAAAAGCCCAGAAAAAAACCTCCCCACGGCTAAGAGATGGGGAGGAAACAGTTCCTAAAATATTAAATTCCTTTGAATTATGAGCATTGGTAACAAATAAAGTACCTGAGTCATTTACTTTAATATTTTTCTTGGTGTCCATTTTTGGAGCTATTTTATTTTGCAAATATATAAAATTTGTTATCTCTTACTATTATGACAAACTTAAAAGAGAACCAGTTTTAAGAACAAAGGCACTTATACAGTAATGCATAAAATCATGCGTGTGATTATCTTTTATATGATAGTAATAATGATGATCAAATTGGCCTATGAGTCCCACAGAAGAAAAATCCATTTACAAGAAGTAAATCATATCAATAAGCTAGTGAGTGCAGATAAGGAAAAGTTAATTGTCTAAACCATTTGGATTCGTATATATACAATATACAACATATATACAATTTACATCTACCTAAAATGAATTTATGAATTCGTTAAAAAAATGGGGACCAAATGTCTAAAGACTTCTACACATTCATGTCATTGATGTCATAAGTTTTTCAGAAAGTCCTGTTGAGTTTTCACTTGGAAAAAAATCTCAGTAAAAGGTCTTCAGAGTGATTATGGTCCTAATTTGTTTGATTAAGGATAACTTCATTTGAGCGACTGGAATTACACGTGGGTAAGAGCCCAGAGTGATGAATCCAGCAGTGAGATTCCCTGGCTGCAGTACTGTACTCCAGGGCTGAGCCCGCTTCCCAAGGAAGAGGCTCAGCTCCCACACCACAGCCTGTAAACTTACCACATTGTGCAGAATACATAACCCCCTTGATCTGCTCACACTGCCTTTCCACTACTTTTTCTTTTCTTATAAAAGTTATTTTTGATTAGCCAGGCGCTTCTTTACAGAAGGCATAGTAAACATAAGACTTATACAGCTATGTGTCAACTTTAAACCTAATCAACTCCCCGGGTAAAAAACGGGATCACAGCAGTGAACATTTTAATAAACAAGCAAAGACATTTTACAAAAAGAAGAGAGTGGATAGAAAAAAGATGTTACAGTTCAACACCTCCTATATAGGTTGTAGAAATGAGGCTGAGGCTTGTATACACATTCCCATTTTGGAATATTTTCTGCCAGTGTTTGGTCGCGAATTAGACCTGTAGGTGATCAGCTCTCAACCATTATTTCGTTCATCTGATTTTGAACCAATCGGAAACTCGTGAAGCCAGCTGACTTTGAAAGATTTTGGGGCTAAAATCTGTAAACAAGGTTACTGGACATTACCCATCACCAAATCACCGGTTCTTCTTTTTAGTATATCTTTAGAAGCATATGATTGCCCTGAGATATCTGCTGAGAAAGGTACTCTTTTATGTCTGAGAATTAGGTGGCTCTGTTATTGCTAGCATTTGGGCAAATTTCACTTTCTGCTATGATTTGTGTTTATAAATTAAATTTAGTGTGGTGCTGGCAGCTGGAGATAAGCACCAATTTTAAGTTCTGGTAAACTCTCCCCCCCCAAAAAAAACCCCTAAGAATCTAAACTCCAGTCTGGACTACCAAATTTAATCCAAATATTTATTCCAAAGTTTATCTACGCCTATGAACCAAAGTTCATCTACATCTAGATCTCGGCCCTAAGTTAGACAACACCATTTGTACACCACTGCTTTGCAAATCTAGATGGTCCTCAGATGCTTAGATTTTAACATCTGCTAGATACAGTTAGCATCACTGTCAAATTGGAATGAATATTCAGTGTTTGGGTCCGAGTCTGCAATCATCAACTGTCTAATTTGGTAATAGTAACTTCAGCAGAAGCAGAATCAAGACCAATAATTTCTCCCATATCAAATTTACGTTCTTTGTAATGTAATGAAAATACTCCCCAAGGAGTTATACTTTGCTGTGTATAGCACACAGTACCAGCTGAACACATTTCTTACCCCTTTTTGTGTTTTATGTATTGATATTACAGTGTCATTGGAAAATGCCCTGTCTCATACAGGGGCAAGGCGCTTTGAATGCTTTTTACTGCCTTGTAAAATGTTAATATATATTTAATCTTAATTATTGCAAGTACTATACCCATCTTCTCCCCTTCCCGCCCCAAAACTTTACTATAAAAATGCATTTTATCTGGAGAGTTATAAGAGAAACTTAAAGTTTTCATTTAAATATTGTGAATTCAAACAAATCTGAAAGGTTTGGTTAGTTCAAATTCCTGTAAGGTGTTGAGGAAACCGGTATTTAGAGATAGGTATCCGCTGGAAACTGCAGTTCTCTGGTAAAAGTGGTAACTTCTCACAGGGAAAAAAGCCAAAGCTTTTCTGCAAGATATGGGTTACTTTTAAAATCTGTGGGGGCATCGATTTTCCTCTCTCAGGTCAAACTGTAGTCAAGACTGAAGCTTGACTAGGCAAGCACATACCAATAATGACAGTACACCTCAGCCGCCAGTGCTCTTACCTCTTGGCTAGAAGGTCACAAGTTTAAGCTTCCCACCAGGACTTAGGCTGATTCTTAATACCGACACGGCAGTACAATGCCAGGGAGGTGTTGAACTGTTTGAGGTGCCGTCCTTCATGAGATGAGATGTTAATCCAAATTCCCTTTCGCCTGTCCCTGCTGCCTGTCTAGGCAATATCGCTTTGTGAAAAGAGGCACTCTAAGCCTCCTTCGCAGCCAAAACTCGCTGTCACAGACAACAGGCTCAGCCGTCCAAGGCAGAGCACAAGCCATTGTGTTATTGCACCAGCATTACTGTATTTAGTTAAGTACAATGGAAACATTGTCAAGCATTTTAGGATACACAGGATATGGAGGCCCTAATGCAAAAGCCAAAATCTAATGCAGTTTTCGAAATTCTATTGTTTATCATGTCTCTGTACACAGGCACACAAACTCATTAGATATATATTTAGAAAGCGGGGCTCTGTTAAAAATTACATTCAGCTTGCACCCATCCCATTTATATTATGTTGAGCAATTATAATCCTTCCCTCAAACAGATTTTTTACCATTTTGAAAGAAGTACTCTGCATTTAATATCAGGCATTCTTTATTAAAGAGCCATATTGTTTAGCTTGTTATGATATAGAGTTGCTTTTACATAAGTACATTAAGCATGGGTACTCAGGGGATATTTTCTTCAAAGCAAGTGGAAATTCTGGGAAGAAACGTGTTATAACAACTGTCTATGGTTAAAAATGAGAAACAGTAGAAAGCTTGGGTGTTCTCTGAGGAATAGGGTGTTATACGTAGCACTGTAGAAATGCCATCTGAGGATGGTTATGAACTAAGAAAAACTACATGCTCCATTTTATTTTATTTAATTTAATTTTATCTTATTTTACTTTATTTTCCCTGACACATTGGCTGGAACTAGAGTGTTAAATGTTTATTTTGCTTTCAGTACACTACCGATAGATGTGTGTGTATGGGACCTAAACTACAGGAACTCCATTTAAAGAGTTAATAGGGAAAAGGTTATTAGGTGCCTATGAGTTTAGGTGCAAATTAGAATAATATAAGGATCCCCCCCCCTTCAAATTAGAAGTTGTATGAACTTCTGAAATCAAAGTATCTATTAAAAAAAAAATTAAGCCAGAGAGTAAAACTTCAAAATAATGCATCCCCTCTTTTTTTTAAAACCACTTTGCATAATATAAAGTCCTTAAACTCTTTTTGCAGCAGTCCTGCTGGCTTTCTGTTGCTTGATATTCTGACCATTTTTGAACCCTTGAACTCTAACAGAGAGGAGGGACTTGGAGAGGTTGTCATCTGATCTATGTAAGAAGGCAAAAGGAATAGCTTTCTCTTTAATAGCACTCTTTTCTGCTTAACAGTTGGTGGGAGATTAAAATGATCTAGGTGGATAAGGCAGGTTAAAGGTCAAGGGACACCACAACCGCCTCTCTCCCCCACATGTCAAAATATAGACAGGTCGTTAGAAGTTAAAATTTTATGCCCCTTTGCCAAATATTCCAGTCTATTTATGCACTAATTTTTATTGTAAATTCCAGTTCTTGAGGGGGACTGGACCCCTACCAGGATACTGTCCAGGCTGTATAGTCGTCAGGTGCTGACATTCTGAGTTTCAGCCATATTAATTGCTGGATAAAGGCTATAATCCCCTCTCTTTGAAGCCCAAGACTGATTTTTAGGCAGTACTTCAAAAGCAGCACACAACTGAAGAGGCATATTTCCTACTAGCATTGAATCAACATGATTTACTCTGTTTGTATTCGTCTACATACGCCTTGCATATTTGGCTGCACAACAAAAAGGTGTGGGTTGGCTGTAATATAGTCTAAGGAGAGGTTTTTACTATCCTGAAGTTGATCTACGACTTCAGCTGAGACATACCGTTCCAGATCTTTGCTTTAAGCATCATTAGGAAAGTATAAACTCCTATATCATGCTTTTGTTACCAATGAAAAATCTTGCCTTACGTTGCTAGAATTTTTTTCTCCCCGCAACATCATATTAAAACTATAATTTAGAGTGAGGCTTATTCTTAAGCCGCAAATAAATAAGGTCTGTGTTTTGAAAAAACAAACCTTTTTCAAAACATGGATTTTAATATCTTAAATACTGCAGTTTCTTAATTAAATGAAGCTGTGATCCAACAGCAAATATCCATTATTAAGAATAAATAAACATACTGTTTAGCTTGTTTTCGGGAAAAGGAAACCGGCAAAGAGGTCTTTTAATTGTAAATAAATTTCTAGCAACTGCAGAACTCGTGGCTCGCTGTTGGTGTATACTTCACTTCTGGCTGTGCCTCTCTTTGTGGCGGGGTGTACTTGGCTTCTGACTGTCTGTCCACAGAGCCTCACTATAGGGACTTTCTCATCCAGGATTTGCCAAGTATACTTAGTGTTATGTTTGAGAAAGATTAACAATATTTCAGATCAAAGGAGAATCCTGCTGCACGGTCTTACAAGATTGTCATTCACTCCCATTATGGCTCATTTGCACAAGATTTTCATGTAATATGAACCATTGTTTTGATGGCAGTGATTTGACATAAAGACAGGGCCAAAATGCATCTCGGAGCCCCACTCTGTCAGGCTGGGGGGTAGCCATGGCGCAAAGAACTTGCCAATCATAAAATGCAACTTTGTCTCAGTCATGTTAAAGGCTTTATCAGGTGGAGAACTTTTGAAAGAGCATTGATTCAAGGAGAAAAACTAACAATGATAATTTTTATTAGAGCACAGGAGCTGTTTTAACTAGGCAAAGTTTTGGTTAATATGAAATGCAAACCTCACGTTCAGAGTAATTTTGGTCAGCCACATATTCTGATGGCTTGTTCGTTACTTCAAAATATTGAGCTTGTTTTAATATGTTTTACAAAAGTTGGAGAGCCCCACACCAGGAGTGATATATGAGAAATATATTTCTCCCAATATTTACGGTTTAACCTAGTAGCTTCATTTGCCACATGGATGCTTTGCAGACACTTTAAAACACAGATGCATTTGATTGTAGTGCAAAACAGTAATCAATAAAATTTATTAGAGTAGAAAAGTAATGTATATCAAATATTTTTCTTCAATTCCTGTCTTTCAAGTAATAACTTTATAGGTAAGGTCAGATTTTACGGGTAAAAAACCTTTAATAAAGTCGCTGGAGCAGATTTTTAGTGTGATTTAAAGCCACAAGTCTGATCTGGACAAAGCCTGCTGCTTTGGCTTTAACACACCCCTGTTGGGCTTAGGTAGCACAGGAAAAAGAGCGCAGGAGTTGATCTGGGGTGTCTCAGGCCCAGTCTGCAGGAGGCAGGATGCTCTTTCTTTCCCATGCAGTGAAACACCTTTTGGTACAGTTATGCAAGATAAACACAAAATTTCACCTGTAACTGTACGTTTCCTGGGTTTCTCTGAGTGTGTGTTGTCAAGATTTTTACCTATGTTTTTTTCCTCCCTGTTTTGAGACATAGTACTTCTTTTTCCAACAGGGAAAAAAGACCAAATTATTAAAAATGGAAATGCATAAGAAGATGTGGCACATTACATAGGGATTTAGGAAACAATTTACTTCAAAGAACTAATGGTGCCTTTAAAGCTGTAACTTATGCATGTGGAGGTATAATGCTAATACATGCATACATAAAGCTCTCAAGAAAAGTTATTGTGCAGAAGATTATTTTAAGATGTAAATGGTGTGTTCCTATCCTTTCTGGTTTTGTGGGTATAATTAGTTGATACTTTGTTATGGACAAAATGCCTGAAATAATTAGCTATAAAATGCAAAGAATATTTTAGAGAGGAAAAAAATGTTGAAGAATACCACTGCAGTGATATGATTTGAATTGTATTCACACTGTGTTGCAAGCTACGCTTAGATACATCTGGCGTGCTTTTAAAATAAAAATAACTAAGATATCCTTGCATGAAAATGTGTGATAGAAGGAACCTTGTCGCTGGGTTATAAAGTCCTGGTAAATGGACTATAAAGTGGAAACAGCAAAAAACATTTCATTTGGGTGACGATAGCTGGCATGTCCCTTCTAGTCTGTCTCAAAAAGTATTTATTTCAGGAAACTCATGGCATTCTGTGGAAGGTAGCATCTGTATGTCAGCAATTCCACTGGCATTTCATGGAAAGCTTAAAAATATAAACATTTGACTATTAGATCAATGATTTTATCCCTCATCAGGAAGTGCTTGCAAAATACACGAACAACAGCGCCCTCTGCATCTGAAAACCCTCCGGTTATTAAAACCAGAGTTTACTGCTTGCAAAAGTGAGCCTTTTAATTTCAATTACTGTTGTTTTCAGCTGCTGGTCGGTATCACTGGGGGAACGGGGGAGGGGTGAGAGTATTCATATATATTTTTAAGTGATATGTAACTCCACATTATTAGCTGGTAGCTTCAGCACCCTTAGGTACAAAAATTACAGTAATACATATTTTAAAGTTACCTAGAACAAAAAAGCCCAAAATAGCAGTAAAGATGTTTCACTTTGCTGTTCTCTTCAGCATAATTTAGATACACAGTGTGTCATTAACAGTGATAAAGATATCAGAGTCTGGAGTTTTGTATTAATACAGGTTGGTTGTATTATTTTGATAATTTTTCAGTCTTCAAATATTAGATACAGAAGCAGAATTATCTGTTTCTTTTAGTTCTTAAAGACATATTCTGGGGAGTGTCCAGAAACCAGTAGTAAAGTCAGAGACATGAATGACGGTATTTCAGGATTTGTTAGACATAATGACGCATTTTAAATTGAGAAACTAGCTATTTTTGCAAGGCTTAAAATAGAATTCTTCCAGTAAGTAATTATTATAAAAATGGATTAATTTTAAATAAGTGGTTTGTGTTCCTACAATAACAGATGGAAGAAAAAGGTCCTATGTGTAAAGTTCTTGCATAATAATTCTTGATGAACAAAAATAACAAAAAATAATTTCTATTTATTTGCTATTTATATAAACCATTACTACAGCTGCAATGGTAATTAATCTCATAATATTATTTGCTTATTCCTATAAAAGGAATAAAATGAGCTGTCCAGAAAAAATTACGGCATAAACATTGTATTTCTCTTAAATCAAATGCAGCAATTTTAGATATTTTCCATGGATAATTTATTTCTTCGGAGTAGAAGCAGTGAAATATTAGTGCTATATATATATTATATATCCATGAAGTATAGAAAAGAAGCAGGATACTTTGAATTTTTTTTAAAAATAGATTATCTCTTTTCATTTCTTTGATAGGGATAATTTAATTCTTTTCTGCTATTTCTCATCACTTCCTTAGTCAATAATTCCTTATCTTTAATATGAAAGTAGCTCCTAATAACAAGTTTTGTGCCTCAAATATGAGTTTTAGAAATGTTCAGGGTTATTTCTGCATGGATTGAGGTTTATGAATTGAAAGAAAGAAAAGAGTGAATTGTATGGAAACTATTATAAAGGACTCATTTTATAAAATTTAAGTAGTAAAATTAACATCAAAAAGTGATATTCTCTTGCTTTAATAGAAGGGAAATAGATCTATGTCTATAGCATGGTATTAGTGTGACAAAATATACTTTTAAAATTTACTCATTTAAGAAAGGGAAACTCACAACAATTAATGAGAAGTAAAAAGTCTAAAATCATATTGCTTCTGCTTATCAACCAAATACTTTTAAACGAAATTCAAAGACACGGCTGAACATTAGTGTAAGCTTAGGTTATTAACACAAAAGGCGTTTAACAATCAGAAACAATAGTTCTTTGTTATATTTCTATTTTTAAGCAATTTAGGACACTGCTTCGAAAGATACGAGGTCTCACAACATTTTCAAAGACAGAGGACTAATGGCTCTTAGTATCACTGTGTTCATTTTAAGAGCAAATTAAAAGGATGAAAGACGGTGCAAATAATTGTTTCATATGTTCTTTGCTTGTGACTGCCGTAATCATCCAGGCTGATTTACAAATGTAGACTTGAAGGTTTCTCAGCTTCCTGCAGTGTAGAAGACTGTTACTTTGGCACTCGCACTCATGCCCTTGTAATCACCACTCAAAACTCTGCCCTGGTATTTCCAATTCCCAGTCTCTTGATTGAACACCTCATTCTGTGCTAACAAGGTGTCCAAGGTATTTGAACAGGGGCTGCAGTCAGAAAATTGTTAATGGTTTCACTCATTAAGAGTTGCTGCACTAGTTTTGGTAATTTGGTAACTGTCTAAATTGCAAGTTGATTTTTCCCTTCATTTTAAGGAATGATGCTAAAATTTGAGACCAGGAAAACTAACAGCTACAAACCCTCAGAAGGGTGCTTAAATCACTGTATTTGTATTGAAGCAAAAGGGTTTTGTAGCCGAAAGGGTATTATATTATTTTTGAGGTTATGTTTTAAAATCATTGAGAAATGCAAAAGCAAGTGTTAAATGGAAACCTAAAGACATAAAATGTTTGAAAAGGCAACAGCAAACTGTAAAGCAGCCTAAAGATCTTAAGGAAATTATTTAGGAAGCAAAGCTAATGTTAAAATTGCTAGCAAAAAAGTCAGAAAGAATTCACCTTGGGCCTGGATGTACTTTTGGGTAATTGGGGTGATATTCTTCAAAATAAAAAGATTTACATCTGTAGGAAACTGTAGGATACGTACTTGAAAACAGGCCCTGGGATCCTTAAATGTTTTTTTTGCTATAGTGCAAACTAAGCAGAAAGTAAGCCAAGATCAATGGGCCTGATCTGACAATCCATACTCAAATAAGAATCTTTTTCCTTTTTCACTTGTATATCTTGCACAAGTGCATTTAGGAAGAGATGTATTCCCTGCAAAAAAGCAATAAAGAATGATTAAAATTCATTAAAAAATGGCATGTGAGGGATTTTGCTAGTTGCATCCTCCCTGTCATCTGGGATCACTGAGTTAGTTTCCTGAGCTATGGAATATTAAAACAGGGAGTAGGTTCTGTTTTCAGACAACATTTTATACCTGAAATAATTTCTCCAATTTATCTGCAAGAAGAATTTTCCCCATGGAAATTTAGTTTTTGGAGTGGAGGGAAAGAACTTATCTAAAAAAAGGTGGGAAAAAATTGGTTTGCAGGGTTTTATTTAATCCACTAAAATTTCAAGCTATCCCTAAAAAATTGCAATCTACTCATTTAAAAGGAGGATTAAAAATCAGTGAGTCACCCTACGCTGCATCTTCTGGCCAGGTTTTGTGGTTTTCAGTTGCATATATCTTTCTTTAAAAATGCTCTTCTCTGTGCCTGTGAAGGATGCAAGCACAAATGAAGGGAAACTATAAAGGAAATGGTAACAGTGGCCACACAGAAAGCGCTGTCAAAAGCACGTTATAAACAAACTGAGAAGAGGATTTTTTTTCTTCAGCCGTTTTTCTTCCATTAATTTTAAATATTCTTTGTAACTTCAGAAAGCAAACTTCTTTTTGGCAAAAGTGTGGGTAATTTTCTTTTGGTAGGTGGTTTGAACTTGTTCTTTACCGAAGAAGTAGAACTTTAATAAAAATCATATAGGCAAATGTAAAAATAGCATTGTAAATATTTTGCCAGATTTGAAATATGATATGATTTGGCCTTTGCAGAAGTATTCTAACCAGCAGGCAATACTCATCTGATTTGTTTGAGCAGAATCTCTCTCATATAGCTCCCTTAACCAATGCTCTTTCATAAAGTTATGCTAGCCACATAATTTGTCTCTCAGCTGGCTGGGATATCTCTCCAAGGTACACAGATCTTTTTCATGATGGAATAAAAAGTGCAAGCAAAAGAGCAAAATGAAAGCATTATTTACAATGCTGGTATAATTTGCTTAGAAATATGCTGTTAGCAAGCATGTAAATGCGAACTCTTGAGCAGAACATACTTTTTGAACATTATAGGAGCGTAGCACATCCCTGCGTTTTACATTTATTCCTATTTTTATTTAGATTCATGCTTTTAAAAAAAATTATGTTGGTGTCTAAACAGCAAAGTGCCTAATAATATGATCTATGTATAAGGGGTTTTTTGTGTATCCTTTTTACTCTTCTTGGATTACAGTTGCAGAGGGAGTGGATAAATAATTTTTGGAAGGAAAGTCTTTATATTTTGATGTATGATCCGTGTATTTCTGTACTAGACAATGAAGAGACTTTTTCCTGTTAGTAGTTAGGTTGTTCCTTTGGAACTGATGGCGAAGATAAAACTCCATCTGTATACACTGAAAACTTTTTATTTTTGAACTGGAAGTTGAATACAGACCATGATTTTTCCATAGAAAAATTGCAGAAATAATGCCCCCTGGCTCTGGAGGCATTTTTTTTGTTTTTCATGAATCAGGTGCAAAGTTATTTAAATTAATTCTGGTCTCATCACCCAACTAGAATATCATTACTGATCTTTATAAAAAATATTAGCAATCAGCAGTTTGTGGATGTAACAGTAATAGCTGTTTGACCAACTTCCCCAAACAATTTTTATTTTATCGAAAAGGAAGACTACTGATGACAATGCTCACCCATGATGCACATACTTTGTGCATTTCACACATTATATGTTAATTGCATGGATCAGAAGTACTAACTACAATACTGTTTCATGATCAATAGAGGATAATTTATTTGCCATCTTTTGAAAGCAATCATTAAAGAAAAAAAAATCAGAAGAAACTTTCTTCATGAAGAAGCAGCTCTGTAAATGTTTCCATGTGCTTAAAAAATGTATTACAAAATACAGCTTTTACCTCCCAAACTTAAACTATAGCTATGCACCACCTAAAGTGTTCTGCTCTTCTGATTGGGTCCACTACATAATTTGCACCCATGCATGTGTGCGTGGACTGCGAGGAAACAGACTTAAGTTCTCTGTGACTGTGCTGCCTAACAGATCGCAGGATCTCAGGTACTGTGTTAAGTGCTAATACTTACACAAATGTGGAAATTTTACTGATAGTTCCCTTCACCCTCCCCGATGCTGACACCTCTGTACTTCCCCAGTTCCAGTTCCAAATGTGTGGAATGTCCCTGAAATGAGGACCCTTCTGCCCCTGAGTTTTCTGGATTGGTCCCTTTGCTAGGGGAGGGGAAATCTTGGGGTAGTGTGAGCCAGCGGAGTCATCCCAGATTTGGCACACTCTCCAGTGTCCCTTTTCTGCCTGCCAGTGTATGGGCTTCCTATAAAGCTCATCTCTGCTTTGATTTGGTGAGAAGCAGACCTTGGTGGTCCCAGGTGTAGAATGCCCTGTGAAAAGACATTGAGCTAAAGTAAGGGGAGGGTCTGCACTTCAAAGACACTCCAGAATGCAAAAGGCTGGTGCCTTATCTTTACAATGAATCCAGCACCTGAAAGATACCTGGTGTGCCATGCCAATACTGCCAAAATATAGGAGATTCTTTCTGACAGCCATCAATTATACAGAAGCTTGTCACTGACCTGAGCAGAAAGAGAACTGAGGAGAGGCTGCACTCATCTGCTCATCCTACAGTTCAGCAGCCTGCTCCTTCCAGCCAGCTTTGCCAGAGATGAGTGTGCAGAGAAGGGAGCGTGTTTCCCAGGCACCAGCAAAAGAAGGGACAATGGGGCTCTGATGAAGGTGAGGAATAGAGGGCTTCTTGACACTAAGGGGAAACACTTTTCAAAACTTCTGTACGCCTCCTTTACAGCACAAGATAAAAAGCACTGGGAACCGTAGCATGGAGGAGAGTTTCAGTGGGCAGTAGTTGGTTCTAATGTGCTAAGTCCAGTCCTTAATAAGGAAGTGTACTAAGCATTTAGATTCAACATTATCCTCACTCTTACTGCAAAGGGAGAGTAAATTGATAGCTCAAATCCTTCCTTTATTCCTATATCAGGTTTCTCTGCAGTTCCTGTCTTACTCATCACTTTGTACATGACATGTACAGAGCCTGTGCTCTGTAAAAATGGATTGCTGAAGATGATGTGGATTTAAATAGGTGCAGTGACTTTTTCTGCCTTTGATGGGTTCTTCTTGGCTGTGTTCAACCTCCATTGTCTAGCTGGAGTTAATGGTGGTAATGGAATTAGTTACTGACAAACACCATTACATGAGTCGGATGCTATTTAAAGCTATCTGTGTTGTCCATGTTGGTTGTTTCTTTCTAAGAGGTTTTTTTTTTGTTGTTACGTTGAAGATGTGGGCATGATATTTCAGCACAGGAGCACCTAGTCAATCAAGAGTATTCATAAAATCCTTTAAAGCAACTTGCTGAGCCATGGCAATTTCTCTTATCCAGTGACTAACAAGCTCAACAAAATATGTAAACAATGAATTATCCGTGCAGAACTGGAAAAGCACCAGCTGGATAGAGAAGAAATAGCCCAACACTGCCCCGGTCCATTGTTTTTTCTCCGTGTAGTCCTTAAACTATATATACTTTACACAAGCAAGGTCATTCCCAATCCCTCATGAGCCAATCTTCAAACTTAGGAGAAAAAGAACAGTGTGTCTTATGGAAGCTTTGGGGCATCAGGATCACTCATCTTTACCACCAGGTTCATTGGCCGTCAGGGTGATGAGTATTACTATAATAATGATTTGCTATAATCAGAGAAAATGAAGTTCAGAGTGGCATGGGCAATGGCGTCCTTCAAAATGACTCTGAAGATGCTCAGGGTTGCATATTCCTGTCCTCAGGTTTCTACTCAGACCAGAGGTGCACCATTGCCTTTCTGAAGAATGAGCTAAATGCAAATGTTGTTCTGAAGGGAGTAGGAGTGTCAAGGATGTCTTTGGTATTGATGAATGTGCTGACTGAAAATATGAGAAATTTTACTGATTTTCCCAGAGGCTTCTACAGCACTTGCACAGTTCCTCAGTTTTGTATGTCTACATTCTCTGTCCTAGTTTTAATCAGTATCTACTTTTGGTTAAAAATATGCCTCACTTTCCTCTGATGTAGCAAAACAGAACTTGAGTACTAGCTAAGTGTTTGTATCTTGGTGCTGCTGTGTGCATGCCATGAGTCTTTGGACTTCCATGAAAAAGACGAGCATGGGACTGGTCCTGGGAATGGGCAAAGAAGCAGTTGTGTTGGGCACTGTTGTAGAGAGCAAAGGAAGGGCAGTGATGCTGAGGTATGCAGTGCCAGTAAAACAGAGGACCATCTCTGGGGAAGGGATAGGGTAGCTGCTGCCTTTTTCTTCTTACCTGCCTTAGCTGTCAGCAGGTGCCAGGAGTCTCCTGATCCATGTCTTCCCTCATCGCTCTTCTCTTCTGCTTTTTAACTGCTCCCTATTCTTGGATTGAACCCTGTTTATGTTACTAAACTGCCTTGAACTGAACCTGCCTTTGCTCCTTATTGAGTGTGATCTAAAAATCTTCAGTAAGCTGCAATCTTGCTGCCAAGATGCGGTATAATTTGCTTTGAATGCAAGTCTGGTTTACCGCTCCACAAGTAGGCGATGGGGTCAAAGAAGAGCACGGCACTGGGCATGATTGCCACCTTTTCAATGCATGCAGCGCAGTCTGGGGAGGAGCACTGCCATGCCTCCAAGGATGCCTGTGCCTTCAAGGTCTAGATGAGCTGTAAACGCTTGGAGTTCATTCCTGATGCAGAGCATGAAAGCTGCAGGGTCTGAGGCCATTAACCAAACATCCATTGCTTCTAATATGTATAGCGCATATAGCTATATATACACTCCACATGTGTAGCACAGAGGGCAGAATCACCACTACTTTAACTTATTTTCACAATTTAAAAGGTCTCAGTGTGACAGTTTTTCCTCTTGATACTCTGTCTATATTTTTGTTTACTAAGTTTTACACCATCATTACTAATTATACCCTGCTTCTCACCATGCCCTTGAACTCCACCTCTCCTTAATGTATGCACCCTTCAAATTCTAATAGTTGCTAGTCTATCTTTGGCCAACATGTACGTAAGGTTTTTTTAAAACATGTTTTTTCACTACTGTGAAATAGAGTAGCAGAAACTTCTGTGAAATAATTTGTCTCTATCTGAAATCAATGACGGAGCTTCCAATTGGAATAGCTCAGTTTTTTTGTTGATTTCCTCTTCTGGTAATATAAATTACATGTTTTTTCATCAGCAAATTCTTTTTTGTGAGGATGATTTTATATGTTGTCATTGCAAGGAATAAAAAAGCAGACAATATCATTTAGAAAAAGGCTGACTGTATGGGTACAGAAAATGTTTGAATTTTTGCAATCATCTTGAGAAGAAATAAACCTGGAATATATTTATTGGTGCATTCCAGATAAGCAATTTCTATTGTGATGTGTTCTCTCAGAGACTGTACTATGGAAAATTGAGAATAATGGGCCGTGTCACGTCTTCAGTCCATGTGCAGAACTCACACTGATGTCAATAGGAGCTCCCTTCACAAACTGAGGCCTATATATGACCCATAGAGTCACTACTAGGTCTTTCCCATACATAACTACAGAATTAATGGAGCATTGTAATCCATTTTGAGATCTAATGAAATACACCATGATTTAAATTGCAATTAAACAGAGAGATGTCAATAGGCATTGATGAGTTTCCACATGAAGACAAGAACACTCCTGCAACAAACTTACAGCTTTTGAGAGGTAATGGCTCATAGACTCTAAAAACACATTTACTCAGAGAATAATTGATTAAACATCTCAGGAACCTTAAATATGTGAATTACATCTTTAGTTGTAAGACAAAATTTGTGCATCCAAGACTCAAGCCATTCTGGAAAGACCACATAATCCCATGTGATAAAATTCAATGTTTATTGATTGTCTACGTTTAAAAAGAGAAAATCATAACATTGTTATCATGCTTTTATAGCAGGGGGAGGTTGGAAGGTTATAAAGTTCAGATGATTCACAAGGGCATCTATTGGAAGTTCATGTACTTGATGGAGTTTAATGTGTCCGTGGCTTTTAAAATTATTTAATGTGATAAACTATTCTAGGGTTATGTTTGTGTGAAAAATGCCATGAAATAGTTAGGGCCTGTGTATTTCACGGCACAGAGAGACCGAATTTCATTACAACAGTGTTTAAACTCTACAGCAGAACTTTTGAATCCTGCAGTGATATTAATCTTCTAGTGCTCTGAAATATTTCATTCCCTGCTTCCTACCCTCATAAAAATACACACAGAGCTGTGGCTTATCTTTGAAATTACCCATTGACATAAAATATGGGGACTATTATTTTCAACTGTGTTTCAAGGAAGTGTTTTCTAGTATGCTTACTAGGCAGAACAGTTCTGGTCTTTAAGCAGGAACTTCTGTTACTCTGTCCAGAAGTCGACCTCCCTGCTCGCCATCAACCCACTGACCTGTGCACGCCAGGAGCTCATGCATCAGCCTGAGCCTTCTGCCGGCAACTGGCTGCCGTGAACTGACTTTCCCATTTATCCAAACTGTAGTTCATCCTCCTATTTTGTATACTTCTGCAAAATAGTATGGAGGTCATTATACCTTGTAATTATCTCTTCCCTGGGTAAGGCACATCCTGGCCAGTATCTTGGAGACTCAAGGCTTCAGCAAATCCACAGCCCTGGAGATGTGTAATTTCCCAGCGAAGGAAGGACAGAGTTTTCTGGACTGCAGACAAGTTGAATGAGGAAGTCATTTTCCTCAGACTCTCTGCAAACTCTAGCAGAACCCAGAATGTCACTTGGTTTTGAGATTTTTTTTTTTGGGGGGGGGAGGGTGCTGGTAATTATATGGGCTAGACATTATACGTGTTCTTTTTATAAAGTAAGATATGTTAGAGTGGTATGACTGAGTATGGAATACATTTCTTATTACAGGACCACAGCATTAATAATAATAAAAAAATCACATAGAAAAGCCCAAGAGAATTTTGTATTAGTAATGTTACCACTGAATTTTTGAGAAGTTTTGAGATTGACCATATAATTTTACATTTTTTTTTTTTATGCATGCTTAGTTTAATTGTATGATACTATGGCTTCTTTAGCAGTTATCGTGCCAGAAATCTTATCTATCAGAAGGCGTGGCAGCTATGTTGTGATGTTCTCACAAAGCAGTGAGGCACTGGTACCGAGAAAAATTACACAGGTCTCTTTTACTCCACTGCAACACCTCCATTTAATATCCCACCTTAGCAGGGAGGCGGATACTTTGCATCTGCATCACTACTCCGTGCTGAAGTTTATCTCTAGGCAACATATAAACACACTCCCTTGGAAACTATTAAGCCAGGAGTATATCTAAAAGCTGTTTTTTCTTATTGTTTCCTGACTTTCTGGGCACAAACCAAGACCAGCAAATTCTTAAATCCTACAAATGATTTCAGCCATCTGTAAGTTATAAAAGAACTCTATTTAACTTTGAATACCTGAGCAGATTTCTGTTCCTATCCTGGGTTGCTTTGCTGTTGAGACCTCTTTGGTCTGAAACAGGCTTTCAGGTTTATTCTCTTCCTCTGCCTGCTTTTTGGCTTACATCTTCTCTATGGAAAAGGTCTTACATGACAAGAAAGGGTCTCTGAGCTCACCATCCCCTACTTTCCATGCACTGCATTTGGAGAGTTAGTATATAAATCTTTGCCAGTTTAGTCTAGACACTGTTGTCCTGGTAAAGACTACAGGGAAAAAGAACCAGGAACTCTGATTTATTGCCTATGTTCTCTTTTTTGACCCTTTCCCCATGTCCCCTGGACAGACAGGTGAACTTTCATCTTACTTTTCTCCTTTGATCAAGATTCAGTCACTTGCATAATAAAACAAACTTTTGGTCTAATAACTGTGACACTCGACTTTGGAAGATCTGCTAATTTCCATTAGATGAAGCAACACTTCTCACCACAATCCATGGAATTTTTTCCACAGTCAAGCTTGTTAAGAACAGTTTAAATTACATTTTTCTGGACTGAAAGTCTCAGTTCCCAGACTCTTCTTTTTACTTCTGTGAACATAGGCTATACTGTATGTCAATTTGATCTTGTTTGTGGGTTCATTTTCCCCTCCATTAAAACAGCTTTTCTCTTTTTTTTTTCTTCCTTCTTGTGATATTGTTCAAAGGCTTCTTGTGATGCCTTGGAAAAAGTTATTGATTGTTAGATCATTTCTCTCATTCATTCAGATGTTTTCTGGTCCCCAGATGGAAACACCACAGCTGCTGCTCTGGAATTCACTATTGACTTTTGTCTCTGGATTATCAGAGCCCCAAGCTAAAAGGCCTGAATCCAGGCACCCATTTTCCTCTGTTGAAGCTTAAAGCTGTTATCCTTACAGCGCAAAGGAAGTCTCAGTGTCTGTATACGACCAGAGTCTGGAGCAGTAAGGTCCTATGATTGCTTTTTTGAGCTATTTTTCTAGTGTTTCTTTTTTTAGTTTCCGTATAATTTTTCAGCTCTTCAG
>NW_010406283.1:164791-169331 GCF_000710305.1 Buceros rhinoceros silvestris | reverse complement strand
CAGGAGCCCTAGACCTCAGAGACCAGACTGCTTTCCTGCCTCCCTCTGCTGTTGTTATTTCTGCTCTGGTCATTTGTTACAGGTACAAGGGCCAGAACCAGCCTGACAAATTAGTATTTTTCAAATTCATCCTTTGCTGACCAGCAGCCATCTGCTCAGACAAAGAAGAAAGTGGGAAGGATTGCTGTGTTTTAAATGCTTTTCACCCAATCCCTCAAGGAAAGCCTCTTTTTTAAATTCAAAGGGTTGTTATGATTCAAAGAAAATGCTTATTCTACAGACTGTTTCCTTTCCATTAAAGTTTATTTATACCCCCCTCCTTGTCTGAGAGTATAATTATGAATGATCTAAGCTTGTACTGAAAATCCTAAATTAAAAAATACATCTGTTGCAAGGATTGTCTCACCAGAAACCTTGAAAATGTTATCCTGTCTGTGTATCCATATATCTGTCTGTCTCTTTCTAGGTTTATGGCTATCCTTTATATGTTCCAGAAGCAAATGGGATTAGATCACTTGCTGTATATTTTAAATTTGTATACATTCATGAAAGAAAAAAACTATGTGGAGATCAGAATATGTTTTTTCTTTATATTCACCTTTCAATCACAAATTTCACTTGTTAAAAGCTGAGGGGATTGTATTTTATTGTAGTTCCTCTTCTTGATTTAGGGTTAACCATGAGTATAAGAAAACATTATTTAAATGGTAAAAGTTATTTTTAAAAAGAAAAAAGAACTATAGTATGAACAATATGAACTGTAACAGTGTTCAAACAAAACTAGGTGTTTTCCTTACAACCAAGTGCAATTACTTTAGCCCAACATTTCAGCATACCTCAGGAAGCATCAGTGAAACACATTTATCGTTAATTAAGGCCAACTCCCAACATTTGCTTTAAATATGAGGACCAAAGAGCATCAGAAAAGGACATTATTTCTTTAGTCCTTTGAAGCTGCTGCCTCCTGATTTGTAGCTCAAGGGAAGGCAACGCCACATAGACGGTAGATTCATGGCAAAATCTCCATTTGGCAGAAGATATCCACATACTACTTTTCTCAGTTGGATTTCACCTGATTAATAATCTTATTTTTCATTTTTAAAACATTACAGTGAAATTAGTCCATTAAGATGCTGTAATATTAATTAACATTGTCATAAGATCTTCTTTCATTTCACTTGCATGCATTTTTGAAAGGTACATTGTGAAAATTATTCTTTTACCCTGCCATTTGTCTGTGTATCTTTTCATGCTATTGCTGAAAGGTTAAATGTTATAATTTATGCTAATTTTAATTTTCCCTAGTGCCATAGGCAGTACAAGCCAAGCAGCAGCAATTGATTTTACATTACTGACGGTATAAACCAGAACAAACATGCAGTTCTGTCAATGAAAGGCCTGTGCCAGGTTAGTCATAGTTAGGTTGTTTCATCCTCCTGAGAACAGCAGTCAAAACCAAGAAATAATGATGGTATGAATATTTGTTTTGTGCATAGTTCTGGATCCAAGACATTTTAATAAATAATTTTCCATGGTATCTCAAGAAATGTCTCAGGAATTGCGATGGAAAAGCCTTTTGCCTCTTGAAGAATTTTGTGCAATAAATATCAGATCTAAATTTGGGCTTTGGCTTCTCAGAAAAGAGACTGAAGCTGTAGCAGTCAAGCAGAATTTCTCTGAAGCATCTGCTTGTACAAGAACAATTTCAGGAGAAGGATGGTTTAGGCCATGAGAAGAAGGAAGATTGCTCCCTAGCTGGATATCATCTGGTAGTTAATGAGATCCCCTGTCACTATCATGAAGAATACCTTTGGAGCTGAGGAAAGATAGTCAGGTTCTCAGAGGAAGCTTTTCAAATAGCCAGGTTAAACATCCGTGTTGTCCATTTACACTGGTCTTCCCTCTTCTTCTCCCTGTACAGAGAAAGCAATACATCACCCTTGCTTAGACCTATCAGGAGCATGAAATTGCTGTTACTCTGCATCTCCAAAACCAGAATTTTCTCCACAAATGCAGCTTCGGGGTAGATTGCAGGCACTTATTTTCATGGACGAATGGCTCATTCCCTGCTCTGCAGCCTATCTTGTAAGACAGTGTAACAGAAAAGAGAAATGAGGTTACAGAACTAGGAAGCATTGGGTAGCAGCAGGTATTTTAAGAACATCATGGGGCAGATGTTTCATTTGAATGAAAGACAGACTGAGATGACTTAAAGATCGTTGAGACAGAAGAAAATGCCATTTGGAGGCAAATGGAAGTGACCTCTGTGGTTCTTGGCAGCACAAGGAAACTCAGCCTGGGCTGGGAAATGTGGGCATGTTGCTAGAAAGATACTGTTGGAAGGGATGAGCTACAGAGAGGGTTGCCGATACACGTAAGAGGACAGTCAGTGCCACAGTGTATATGGAAGAAGGAAAAGGAGCATTGACAATGGGATTAGGGAATTATTGCCTGAATGACAGGCAAGTGGGCAACCTAGTGAGACAAAAACCATTACACACTTACAAAGATTGCAGAAGATGGGAAGAAGATTCTTGCAACAAGGCAACAACTGAAAGGCAAATGCTCCAATATAACTTTTTTGAAAATACTTGATAAACTTCAGTGTTCAAATCCTGTTGACTTCTAGTTGGAAGAGAGTCTGAGTGGTTTCAGCACTACAATAGCCATTCTTGCTGATTTTTATATATCCAAAACTTATACGACATTTGTGCAATAAAGCTTAAAATAGAAACAGGAATTTAGCTTGTCCACACATCAGCTTTGCATTATAACATGATTTTGGTAAAGAGACATATTTGTGAATAAAGCCAATGTAGTACTCCAAGATTAGATTTTCAAATACAGTGCTTTAGTTTAAAGAAGGCGCTGCTATTTTTTTTCACGTAGTTATTACTCTCTGACTTAGAATTAGTGAAACACAGACTGGTTACTTTAACCCAGATGGTTTCTTCCCCACCCATAAAAATTGGTTACTTTAGCACAGATGTCTCTTTATCTTCCATAAGGGATATTAGAAGAAAAAACAAAGGTTCACATTTAAGCAATAAATAATAACAACTACCACCCCTATTGGCTTAGATATGTCCAAATCCAAAACCACAGCTAAAAGTGACTTTAAAATGTGGGGGGCCACAACTTACAGTTCTTTCATTCTGCTTTCTTTTTAAAAGATTTGACTTTGTTGACATTTTTTTTACACTGTTTCAATTGATCTTTATTGAAAAAGAATAAGGATGGAGCAGACTGACAATTTTATTTGATGGATGATTAATATCTTTGCTTAGATCTGGCCTGAAGTGTAACCACAAAGTGTTTGATAAGGGAGGGATAAAATATGGTTTGCAGGCAGTTGAGAGTTTAAGGGATATAAAATGGCTGAATGGTAATCTTAAAAACGCAAGGTAGAGAACTTTGAGTCTGTGTTAGCACTGCACTGGTGCCCTTTCATTGTGGGCTTATTTTGATTTCTCTCCTGATATCTCTTGGTTCATGGTGGATGAGTCTCCCTCGGTACTTGTGCAGAAAATTCTCTTTGTGAAGAGGTATCCACTTTTGTGCATAGGATAGTGGCTTATCCTCATTTTCTGAAGTCTCTAGGCTTGTCTTGGAGCACCAAGTCTGGGTCTGAGAGCAGCACTGAGCTTTTGTGTCTTGCTTAGGGTCCTTTGGGCTAGCCAAGTTTCCCTTACCATAAGGAAGCTGTTCTCCCGTTTCCTGTCTAGCATGATGCTGTAATGGATTCCTTGCAACAGAGACTCACCCAGGATTCCAGCTCTTTGCTTTTCCCAAAAAGAGGGTGATCTGGCCCAAGCTAAGCCTGCGTGCAATTGAAAAAAAATTCTCCTATGACAACAAATTTTCTTGGTCTTTTTAGCCCAGTCCAAGTTTTGCTACTGCAGGGAAAAGTTGGTCATAAGGATTTATATTATGTTTATTTAATTAGTAATTTCTGTCACAGAAAAATTAATTCTGTTACTTGTGGTGATGTGTCATGCCAGGAATAACATTTAGAATGTATGGCTTAACACAACAGGCCATTTTTAAAGGACCTTTTCCTAAAATTTAATTTTAGATTTGGGACTATGGAGCATTTAACTTACCTTCAGGAGAATATTTTGAGTAAAAATAACAAGAAACTACGTTATTAGAATATCAACCATGCTTGACTGATATTAACCATATGAAAAAAATGTATGAGACATATAAACTTCACATAAGAACTACAGTTAAGCCCACTGATATTTTTCTTTTAAAATGGATGTCCAAAGTTTTAAAGGCTTTATGTTATCCTTTTTAAGATCCGAATATATTTTTGGAGACTGAGTTCCTACTGTTTGCAATAATGAACACCTCATGGATGGCAGGAAAATAAAAATCACCTTTCCTTAATGCTACTGTTGGCCAAAGGGAAAGTGAAAAATAATTTTATAACAAGATATCCTCTGTACTAGAATTGCATTCCACCCCCCTACCTCCCCCATGCCTGGATGCAGAAAGAGGTGTTTCAGGGAAGCCTCCTCCCCTTCATACCCAGTTT
>NW_010406283.1:146209-164698 GCF_000710305.1 Buceros rhinoceros silvestris | reverse complement strand
TACTCTGGAAGTTTGCCCCTTAGCAAACCCCATGCAACCCAATGTGGCATAAGGCTGAAGAAGTCACTACAAGTAGCTGCTTTCTCCCTGATCGCTGAGGAGCAAGGACTGACCAAAGTCAATGACGAGGCTTCTCTTGACTTCATTGGGTGTTGGAAGCTGCCCAGGCAGTTGATCCAGGACATACTGCCTTGTAGAACCCATTGAAACTGGGGATAACGCACAACTGGTCTAATACTGGTCTGGCAGCCCATTGCAGCACAGTGTGCTGGCACCCCAGGACAGACTCTGCCTTGTTAGCTGTCCTGTATTGTCTTCTGTAAATATAGTGAGTAATACAAAAAGCATTTACTAATGAGGCTTAAAAATTTCCTTCAAATAATCATCTTGAGTATTTACATGCTTGTGGTTTGCTGCCATTATGTGCACCAATTTTTGGCCTATCTCCTTCGTTCATGCTCTCTGGGAAACAGGCTCCTTTGAGAGTGCTGCAGATAATTTTGTTCCCTCCAGTTTTGCAGGGTGCTTCACTAGTTGTGTGCCAGTTGTCTTAGAAATGCTAGTTTAATTAAACTGATGAGTCAGACGGGTTTTTAGAGCTGAGGACTCCAAAGGTAGCACATGCATTTCTTGTGTATCTGAGGGTGAACGTGATGCCCGAAGACAGACTGTTTTAAACCTCAGTGATTGGCACGATACTCCCCAGAAAGTCAGAGGTTACATTTCAAGGACCGGCTCCACTCCTTGGGTTGCCGACCCCTGGTGATAAGAAGTCTGCTTGGAGCAAGGTCACAGCAGCACAAACCACCTGCCTATCGCCAGGTGCCAGGGGCTGGGAGCCAGGCGAGCCAGTGCCAAAAGTGTGGGAGGCAGGAGGAGCGGGAGGGGAGAGGTCCGGGCAGAGGCTGACGCAGACCTGCCCCTGACATCCTCCACTGCCAGCAATCCCAGATTGCCAGGATGAGATTTGAAGACCCACCTTTTGCCTTTGCTGGACTCCCCTGAAGAGGCTGAGGGTGCAACGGCTGCAGCTTCCTGCATGGGTGAGCTTCTTCTCTCCAGACCCTGGCTGCAGCAAGGTATCTCGCATATCGTAAGCACAGGCTTAAGTTCTTAAGGATTAAAGCAAATATTAAATAAGATTCTACAAACAGCCGCAAAAAATAGAGCAAACAGCCGAACCTGCTGTGGCATGGCACAACTGGCTGGAAGGTGATGAAGTAGAAGCTGAAGGAGGTGACTTCCATTCTGTCCAGAGGTGACCATCAGCCAAATCAAGGATAGCACACCCTCCTAATCTGTATTTTGGGGACAAAGCTATGTCCTAACACAGGCGCTGTTTCTGCAGAGTTCCCAACTGCTTCTTTTGTAAGGGGCTGAGAAGGAAGAAGGACTTTAGGCAAATAATACAAATGAAGCACAAATATTGGAAGAATCAGCTTTAGCTGATAAAGATTAGCTTAGAAATAGCTACAGATCGAACATTTCTCTTATCACTATACCTCATTTTTATAGACATACAGTCACTAAATCTTAATTATTTGATCTGAAATAGTAATGGACATCCAGAATGACATGAATATCATGCAAAGGCAAGTTCCAGAAAAAACCACAAAAGAAGCCATTCTTCAGAAATCCTGATTGTAAAATATTGCCTCCCAGCTTGTGAGATAACTTCAAGAAGTATACATAACTTTATTTAAGAATAAGTTTCCTCAAGGGACTTTAACTTTCATTTAAGATCTGGAAATCTGTGTATCTGTAAGAGGTTATAAGTAAAATGCATTTTACTCTTTGAAGCAGAAGGCTTTCAAGGGATTTAATTAATTCTGGTTTTAACATGGCTGATGATATCCATACATTAGTTTCATGTACTCCAGGTGACATACTGACTTTATTTAGGAGCCTCTCAGCTTATGTCAAGATAATTCTGTAGATGTGCTGATATAACTCTGCTGAGATACCACACACAGATTGCTTTTTTTATGACTTTGAATATTTATTTGAAGTTTTCGTCTCAAGACATTTTGTTGGAGTCATTCTGCCTGATGAACATAGTTGTTTGGTTATTTTTTTTTTTCTGATGTAAAAGGATTTGCTTCCCCCATCTGGCCATGTATCCATTGTGTCAGTTTCTGCAACTTTGTTGCTCCAAAAAAAGCACTTAGACTCTGGTGGTTGAAGTAATCTGCCTCCCAGCCATCTACTGAAATAACTTTAGACACCCAAATACAAACCTACCCCATACTCTTTCATGTCCCATCTCCAAACCAGATTTTGCTGCTTGTCATTTCCTAAAGCCATTCCTAGTTTAAACTTGTAATTCTCTTTGCTGCATCTCCCCCCACAGTTTCTCTCTACTCGTGGTCTTTTCCATGACCCCATGGGTGTCTTGCCTTCACCAGACTTATGCATTTCCCACAGCTCTTCCTAAGCAGCCACTGAAAGCCATGAGGCACATCTGAGCACCAGCCCTGCCCTCAACACCTTCTTATGTCATACGTGACCTTTAAATAAAGATTTTCAAAAGGACTACAAAAGTGTTTAAGAGGAAAGCAACAAAATAAATACATTTAGAGTCAATATCTCCAAGAGAAACATCTGTTTGTTCCTTTGAGTGGCCAAAGGCAAATTCTCGCACGTGTTCAGAACATGCTACAGAATATTACCCAAAACTGCTAAAATGAACTTTCAGTTCAGTATCCTTAATATCTCTAATATCTCTAATATTTCTAATACAGCACCTTTGGATTTATTTGAGACAAAATAGCACTTTTAAAACTTTTTTTTTGTCTCATTGCTGATTATACTTTAGGCTGCCCATATCTTCAAATTTTAGAAGCTTTGGTAGGCAACTACTACCTTGAGAAGACTTCTCTCACAGGGATTTCACTTGTGGGATTTTATTCGCTTGAAACAAACTTCTAATTAGCAGCAGTAGCAAAATTAATGAGTTTAAAAAAGAACCAGAAAAGTAGGCATACTGGAGTGTGTAAGAGTATTAAATACAAGCAGTAGGAAACTACACTGGTCAAAATGATGGTGGAGTGCAACAATAAGCCACTGGAGTTATGCCTATTCCCATGGGCTTGGGAATACGGCCAGGCTGTGGAGGGGACAGAGTGACTTATTGCTGTCTTGTTTTGGAAAAAAGGAGAGGAAAGGCTAACAGGGAGCGGCTGACTCTCCAGCTGCAGTCCTTGATTTGGGCTCCCAAATAAGCTATGGAGGATGGCTGTAGTCACCAAGTCCTAACAGAAGGCCTTAGGCTGTACATAAGGACAATTTATTTTCATCTTCCTGGATGTATATGAGAAACCTGGCCCCAGGGCTTGATCTGAATCAAAGGGAGTTGGGAGAGTGGGAGACTGTTTAGAATATTTAAAAGAAATATTCTGTCACTGCAATTCATCTTTTGCTTCTTGGAGTGAGTGTGAGGTGATGCACACACAAACGCCTCGCCTAGAAAAGTTGTGTTGTGTAGTTCGTAAATGCCATTGTACACTGAAACAGTTGTGCTCCTTATTACTGCCTTTCTCTATTTTCAGCAACTTTTCACTCATATAAACAGAAATACAATTTCAAACTTTCCCAAGGTAGCAGCGACATCCACTCTTCACTTTTTGTCGTATGTTCTTGATGGGCACACACACAAGATCCATCACAGAATATGTATCACTATCCAGCATCAATCCTCGTCCCCATGGTACCTTTCCTTGGAGAGGGGAGGAAAGTTCAGTATGCTAACCACACAGGGAATAGGGACACCAATTTAATGTATATCACTCAACACAGCGCAGGTGAATGTGTCCCGCAGTCCCCATGAGTAAAGAGAACCTGAATAGGAAAGAAACTTCCTTGACAGGGTCAGTTTTCTCAAGTGTGAGTAGAAGCTCTAAACAAGATCTCCCATGTCCACAGGCAATGTTCCAGCTTGCAGATAAAGTAAGATCTGACATTCCTAAAGCAGCAGTTAATGATTTCTTGATTAAATATCACACTAGAATTTATTTATAAAATAGAAGGCATATTTTATAATATTTTTTCTCAGATTTAAATTTCTAACCTCTCCTTCTGGCAACAAATCTAGCTTATTTCCATTGAAGTTATCTTTCTGTGATGAGGCAAGGAATATTGATTTTGGTGGGGTGTTGAGATATAACCATCTGTCTGCCAAGCATGAATACTTTCAATTCATTTCTAATAGACCCTTGAAAAGCCATCCAATAATAGTCACTTTTAGCTGCTTAGCAGCTTAGACAGAAGACATTTTAAAATAACACAATTTCAAGGTGTTGTCCACTTGCTTTCCAAAGAGTTGGCCCTGTGGCATTTGGCCGTCCCAAAATTGAGCATACTTCTGAGCGGCCTCCTTGCACCATCTACAGGATTTAGTAGGACATTTTGGAGGTCATGATTTTAAAAACACAAGAAAGTTCTTACCTCAGAAGCAGTGCCAACATAGGCAGAAAGCAGAGAAGAAAGGTCCTTGTCCTGCTTGGGAAGTTAGGTGCAGAGAAAAGAAATTTGTGTATATGAAACAGTAACAAGTCACAAGTACCCACCTCCTGTAGTCAGTAGCAAGAGGGATGCACCTGATTCTATTCTATACCTTGGAAACTGGGGAGCTACTAGAGAAAGACAGCAAAGATAGCAGAAACTCCTTCTGCCTACCTTAGAAAATGAACTGCACTGCTGCCAGGCACCTTCTGTAACCCAAATCTCTGTGAGAAATTTGGCAATTTGATTCGAAAATTAAATTTGGAACATCACGGAGAGATTTATGAAAATTCCCTTGCACTTACGTTTAAAAAATGCTCCATATTACTTTTCCTATTTTTAAAAAGTTATTTTACAATCTTTTTTCCCCAGCAAGTGCTGTCATTTTGTATTTTACAGTGAGGGAGGTGCATCTTTGCAGTCTATAGCAGAGCAAAACTGACTATGGAAGATGTAGGGTAATATAAAACTCTACATTGCTTCATCAGGGAAAGGAAGCTTGTCATGTTATTCAATAAAAGACGTAGAAATACCATGGGATTTTTTTTCTCCCTCCAATTGGGCCCCAAATATTCTCATACTATACTTGTAATGGGCATTACTAGCTGATTAGAAGTGACATCAATTAGTCACATGTCTGTGTTTCTGATGGAAATAAAAATGAGCTTCTGCACACAAAAGTCTCAAATTCATCTCTACATTGCCTAGGGATTTTTTCTCCCGCAATATCAGTTATCGGTTTAATATAATATTGTTGACTTAACAATGATATATTTCAGGCTGAAGGCAGAAATGCATTCTGCATTAATAAACTGTTTTGAGATGGGCTTAAAGAATATTTCATTATATAAGAGAGGCAGCTATAAAATCTATTTGGTCATCTTTCAATCACTGCTACCTGTGGCCTATTTATGTGAATGGCATTCATCAGTGTGGCAGGAAATATTAAACAAATGCTAGACAGTTATTAGTTCTCCTCAAGCAGAAGTCCTCATACCTTCTATTCCTATGCCATGGGAAAAATTCACTTGGTATTTTCTTTCTTGCAACTGTTCTGCTGTTCATAATTTGATGGAAAATTGATTAATCACACATTTAACTCAATGCAAGATCTTGTGCACTGTAATAAATTATGGCCATTAATCAATAAGTACAAAGTAATTCCAGGAGTCTGGAGACATGCTGGTTTCTAATAGAAAAACTTGTGCTTAGGCCTTCTTGCCAGTGACCACTTCATCCGAGGTATTTTGCACCTGCCTCAATCCAATTAGATGACATAATTAATGAATCTCAATGCAGCTGATAATTTGTTATACAAAGGAAAGAATGTTTTGGCACATCTATTAAGTCCTGATGTACAAATCTTTGCAAAGGGGGAAATACTAGGAACCCAAGAGGGGAACCTACAACCTCTGCTGCTGCAGTGGAAATGTCTGTTTATCCAGGGCATCCAGTATGCGTATCCCACTGAACTGTAATGTTCGCACCTTTCCTTCTCCTCTGTATAAAGGGAAGCTAGCTGTGTGCTAAGATCTTCTATGCCATCTTGTTTCTTTTATGACAAATTAAATGGTATGATTAGAGCAAGTATTCAGGAAGTGCTGTTTCCCAGGCGATCTAATCAATGTGTCCTTGGTCAAGTATCAGTTACAGTTTTACATATTGCGATCCATTTGCACCTGTTATATACAGCTAACATATAGACGCTCGATAGATTTTAGTGAGAGAGTGTGAAGATAAAAAGAACCAGTCCGCTGCTAATTCTGTCACCAGGAGACGCCATGAGCAGATTTTATTTAGAGACTTTGAAAAACAATTAGCTGAGGATTATAGGACTAAAAGGCCTTTACTAACTGTACCTGGAAAATACTTTGCCCATTTAATGCCTTCTAAGCTGTCATTGTGCTTGAACTTCAGTCCCAGTGATTAATGAAAAGCTGCAGGGCACAGCTAGAAGCTAAAGTCTCAATTATGAAAAAGCAGTAACTAGTTTAATGTGCTGATGCTTTTATACTTAAACTGACAGCTGTGAAAAATGGCAATATTTCCAATCATGCTTTAATAATTTATCATTAATTTATTGGCATGTCCAACACACTTTTCTCCTACTGTTCTTTTTCTTCTTTTAGGCTCATGGCATTTCAACATCGAAGAGCAAAATCTGTTGCAAATCTCTAAGGACGAACCTCCTTATGGTGCCTGAGTGATTATTGTTTACAGGCAGTCAGCATTATCAAGTAGCCCACAGTTTATCGATGTGGATACAGTATGAACACTTTTGTGGGCTATGATATCTGAATGTGTTTCATTAGCTTCTGCTAAATCATTCTAACTCCATCAACTTCAATGGAATCAGACCAACTCAGAACACAGAAGGCTTTGTGGGGCCAGGGGCAGTTAGCCTCATGCAGGCGGTTTACGTTCCTCAGCCCAGAAAGCTCTCTGGGTGGAGAACAGGAGCTAAGTGCTCTAAATCAAAAATTAATTTTGGAGAGTGTCCCTTTTTGAAGAATGCAGGTAGATTCTCACCTGCTATGAAGCCTGTGGAAGCCTTTTTATGTTTAATACCGAACAGTTAAGTAAGTGCAGCTAAGTAAATTTTAAAAGGCTGAAGACTTACAATCTCCTTATCTTTGGAATATTTTTAATTTTTTCTTTCCTGTTTTGGTTCTCTCTGCTTAATCAGTTTCTCTTGATTTGGTGTACGAACAAAGGAACAAAGTAAAATAATAAAACCTTCTGTCAGTACAATTTCCATGCTGAATTTAGTTTGTCATGGTTCATTGCTGTTCCCAGGTCTGCTGTGGACTACACAAATACTCACAAAGATGAACAATTATGAATTTTAGAGTTCATTACTGGTCTACTTTTTTGGTAGCAGAAGTTAATCCTGTTTTATTTTTCATGTGATACACTTGTAATCTACAAAAAGCTTAATCATGCTTTTAATCATTCAAGCAGGAGTGACTCCAAGCAATTTATTTTTGACACAAACCCTCAGTTTTATTTGTGTTTTTGCATATATTTCTCTGTGTGTAGTGGCTGACACTGCTAAGGTCTTGGTGACGCTCAGTTGCTGTTATTTTTTATTAACTTGATGACTCCTGAGCTTTTTTGCAAAGCTCATGTATCCCTCAATGGTAGCTGAACCTTTCTTTACAGCCTGGCTGTGCTATTGGTTCCCAGTTCCTGGATCGAAAAGTGATCTGACCAAATTGATAGGAAACTTAGTCTGAACTCTTCGATGTGAACTATTACAAAACTGCTATCCGGCTGTTGTTCATGAATAGCATAAATAGGAGAAACATAACTATGAGAGAATATCGACACCATTTGATGTGACATCTGTAGTGGTCTATCAAGTATAACATATTATATTGCTGAACTGTTCATAAAAAGCTGCAGTGTGTCCAATTTGAAGTGATGTGATGGAAAGTACCCGTCAAGTGGTTTGTTTCGTAAGCTAGGAATTTGCTGATTCTTATTAAAAAAAAAAAAAAAGCTATTTTTGCCTTTGCATATCCATTTGGAAATTTTTATTTGAAGTGTGATTATTTTGATCATTCTTATACTTATTAGTTAACAGTTCAGTTATTATCAAGGGGAGTGTTGAATGAAAAGTTCCCAGCCCTGCTGTATGTTTGAGCACCAAGTGCGGCACTTCGTTAGGAATCTTGGAAACGGGCTAAGTAAAGTGAGTCATTAGTAATAGTTATGTCTACTACTGTTCCTTGAAGGAATTGAGTACCTCTTTTGGGAATTACTATCTGGAAAATAAGGCTTATTCTAATTATCTGTCATGCTGTAGACCTAATACCACCCATTAGCAACATGTGAGAGATTGGAGAAATACATTACAACATATACAAGTGGCTGGGATGTAAAAGGTATATCTAGATTCGTGAGGTTCCCATCTCGTTATTGCTGGATGTACAGCCAGCCACAGCAACCACTCTGTTACCACTCTGCTACCCTCCATTTTTCAGGTTCCTAGTTTTAGGCTTGATTACAGCAATTTGGAGGATATATGCATACCAATTCCAGCTACTAATTGAAGGAACTCTACTAATTATAAAAGGTTATAGAACAAATAACAATTGGCAACAAGCATGGGGTCATTTTCTGTATTGAACACCCTTTGTAAAGACTTCTAACTTGAACAAATTTATTATTAGATTTTCTGGATTGGAGTTAGACTTTGAAAAACATTATTTGTGTTGGCTTTATTGCATATCTAAGAATATTTGGTATTTTCCTTAAAACCTCAACTCCTGGAGCTGTGTGATTGTTTAAAACTCTTAGTTTGCATTAGGAAAATAAGAATTTAATTTCACTGTTTCTTGATTGAGGAGAAAGCTTGAAAGTATGTCTCCCACAGGCCCAACTTGAGAAGTCAAACAACAAACAAAAAACCCCCAAATTTTATTTTTTATTTAAAAATCACCTTCTCAAAATTCTCAATATCTATTGGGCCTGACAGTGATTTCTGAATATTCAAAGTTGGAAACACTTTGGCACAGATACATATATAACATAGATTAGCTATTATTAGCAGTGCAACTAAATGCAAAGATTACAAGATCCAGCTCTTAGACCTAGTTCCTCTGTAGTACTTCTTGGTTGATATATTCTTCTTATAGATTGATTCAGGTCTTGGCTGAAACAGTCATTTAAATCAGGGAGAAAACAGTTTTGCAATAACTTTCTTTAAGGTACCTTGTCAGAGACAGTGTTTTCTCAAATTAATTTTAAAATAGAGATTTCTGTAATTGGGTAGATATTGATTGTCTAGTCATCAGCTGGACACCTCAGACCTTCTCTAACACATCTCCCTGAGAACAAGGCTAGTAGCTGGCTGCTGGAGGATCACATCCTATCTGTGAGAAGGATATCCAAAATGGAACCTTATCCCTAGTACTTCCAGTGTACTAGGGTCCAGATGAAATGGAACCCTTTCTGTTAGAGTAACTTTCTGTGTGTGCTAACATGTGTGCATGTTTACAAGAAAGCATGTGTGCGTTTTTACAGGAACACATCTGACTTATATATATGATATTCCATGTATTTGCATTAGTCTTCAAGTAGTAAAATAAAAATAGCATTAATTTCATGTTTGTCATCTTAAATACCCTTTCTTAATAAGCTTAAACCTCTTACACTTATACCTGTGCTTTATCTCTTCCCAAGCGGCCTCATGCTTCCTAAAAATAGTTCCTTTCCAGTATGAGAGAGTATCTCTTCCTCTGCTGCTGAATTGGATAAGAATATTGCCCATTCTGCAATAGAGGGATTTGTCTCACTTTTCCATTGCCTTAGTGAGGTATTTTTAGCAGCTATTAACATTAGCTTAATCCAAATATTATTTACAGTAGAAGCACCAGATATCTTAGTAATACACATAAGTCAAGAAAATGCTGAAAATCCAGTCCTATTGCCACTTTGATAAGGTCAAGTATTTTCTGTGGCTGTGGAATTCAATATTTGATCATGAGTGTCTTGGGTGCAGGGCAGGTACAGAAGGAAATGTGTTTAATTTGTGCGATCCTTCACAAAGTACATGTGACAAAAGTAGAGGGACTAGCCCACTTATTCTTCACCTTTTCTCCTCACCCATCCCTCAAAAGTGAATCCAGCCTGGAATAGTTCACTTAAACCCACATTTCATATAATTGCTCAGAAAACCTTTTCTTTTCCTTTTGTGCAAGATAAAGTCACATTTGGCCATGCTGTGACACCAAAGCCCATCCTGGTAAATAGAAGTGATCATGTCCCTAGCCCAACTTGGAGTGTTGCATGCTTCTTCAACAATGAAAGGTCTTGCATGGTTTATATTGCCAGGAAACATTAATCACATCAGAGAAAAAAGCAATTTTTTTTTAATGTTCTTTTTTTGTAAAAAACCAGCATCAAATCTGCATAGTAAGTCAGAGGACTCGCCGGTAGATGCCTTAATGAGGGGGATGCACTCTTAATTGAAACAGCAGTGCTGAAAAGTGAGACTCTCTAAATGCTCAGAAGTCTGGGGGTTATATGTGCTCTGGTTGATGTACTGAAGGCACAATCCCAGTACCAGGGTTGTGTGATGGGAAAGATCGATTTAAAATGTCTAGGGCAGGAGCAGATCATTTGATAGACCCACTTTAGGTGTATAACAACTTGGAAAGTTATCTCCAAGCTTTGATAATCACTTCTCCTTCTAAGACTGCCAATCTGTTTCTTAACTGTTCTTTTTAGTGTGAAAAAGTCTCCCATTTCTATTCTCTGCCCTACATACTTGGGTCAGGAAGCGAACATCCTATTTTTACAGCTTTGAAGCCCAATGGCTATATAAGCAGCTGATTCCTTCACACATCCTTCTCAGACGTTCTTTTATTATTTTTTTTACAAGAGAAGCCCTCACTATTTCCCCAGTCTCTACCTTAAAAGAAATAGGGCAACGCATCTAAAAAGATTCACAGTTCTACCTGCTGAAGGGCACAGTAGTCAATGGTATTCAACCCTGACAGGAGCTGTTAGTGTTATTTAAACTGTGGCCCAATTAGAAAAAATGGTGCTTTAAAAATAATTTTTTGAATAGCAGATAACAGAATAATAAAAAAAAATGTATTAAAGAAACCTTCTGAATTTTCCACTACCTGTGAATGCAGTATTTTTTGTTCAAGAGTTCCATTTGTGTTTGTCAGTTGAATAAAGGGGTTTTTTTTGTTTGTTTGTTTTTTTTGTTTTGAACAGTCTTGCTTCAAGAACCCATGGAAAGCATGAATCTGTCTTATTACAACTTCAGATTCAGTTTTGACTTAGGAAGAGTACTGGAGAAACAAGATTACAGGAACTAACACCTGTCTGGGACAACAGCAGACAACTCTGAACATGCATTTTGTTCTTGCAGCACATTATTAGCACAGATTCTGTTTCTTGGGTAAAGCAAGTTACCTATTCAGCTTCATGGTACCTTTGTGTAAACATCAAAACAGAAGACTTCTTCCAAGCAACTATTTTGGAGAACAAATTTGTGAGGAGTGATTCTGTGAAGCAGATTAGTGCAGACAGTTTTTAATGCAATTTAATGTAAGGAAACACAACATATGACAGTAACATTGCCTTGCTGTGTAAAACAAGTTATCAAGGTTTATATATTGAAGTCTCTGTTAGTAGCTAATCTGCTGCTGGCCACCTGCAGAGGAGGAATGGAGAAGCTTCCTTTTGATCTCTTTTGTGAAATGACCTTTAAGGGTGAAAAAAAATATAAAAGAAAATAAATGTGAATGAACCTTAAAAGGTTTGGTATAAATATTCTGTGGGGAACTGTTTGGTCCTTTAAAAAGATGTCCATATAAAATGTGTGAAAGAGATTAACATCTGTGTTTTAGGTCAAGAAGGCTCATCACCCATTAATGTAACTCAGCTAACTTCTTACAGGTCACTGAGACATGGTGTTAGTGTGGTACATTACTTTGTGACTACTCTGTGTCTGAGCCAAGAAGGACAGCTTTGAATATGGAAACAAAGTGTTAGTGGTAAGGACACAATTTAAACTCTGCTATGCAATACATCTCTTCTTGACAAGGGTTATCATTCAGTTGCAGTGTTTCTGTGCACCCTATGTGGTATATGCATCCCTGTGCCTGAACTTCTGCTCTTTGTCTTGTACCTGACTGTTGGTTTGGGTCCATGTCACTGGTAGGAATACAGACCTAGCTATGATTTATACCCATTTCCATGGAAGGGGCCAATACAAAGCTCCCTTAATCATGCCTGAATTAATAAACATCAAAGATTCTTCCATGCATGGAAATGAAACTGAGCATTTGCACATCTTTGAGTGTAAATGAAGCTAAATGTCTGAAAATCATGCTTATGAATAGGGGGCAGGGATAATTCTGCCTATTATACCTCTCCATTTTTCTATGATGCTGAATTTCTCAAACTGTCTGTAAAAACCCAGGTTCTCTTCTGACCCTTGCACACACCCAGACACCAGGAAGACATATGTCTTAATGGATAATAGCTCCATTGTGTGAATACTGTCAGTATCAAATCAACGTGACACAAATATAGCAAATTAGCTGTATGTTACTTACATCAGAACTGCTTCAGCTCTTTGTGTGGAATGGAAAAGGTGCAAGTGAAAGCGCTCTGAAGCAGCATGAGACTTTTCATTTTTTAAAACATTGCTCCTGTGAGAAACTGCAGCAAGTTTTAGAATTGGTACTAATTCAAGGCTTTTTCCTCCGCCCCGAAGTAAGAAAGAACTAAGGTTTATAATTCACCTAAGCACTTGGAAATCAGTACTTTGGCAAGATTTTCCTCAAGGAATACTGTTGCGAGCCTCGACAAGCACATGTGGAAATGAGACATCTCTTGCGCATATCTCTGTGTGCTTCTGTCCCTGTCACTATTGCCCTTCATTCAGGATCATAAAATAGCATCTTTCATGAGTAAATGTACAGATTAGTCAAAAGAATTCTTTGTAATTATGTTTCATTTCGAAGACTCAAGTTCACTGAATTCATTTTTAGTATGTCTTCACAGATTTCTGAATTAGAAACTTTTAATTGTAACTTTTTCTCCTCTAGATGTTTGAAAGATGGCACAGCCGTTGCTAAAGGGTCACATTGCTTTTGTCGCTCAAAAGGTATTGCAAAATGATATTCTGAGAAGCGTTAGAAAAAAAATCAAATCAAACATTTAAGTTTTTTTTACCAGATATATTTCCCAGTTCTAGAATATTCATTTTTATTAATATCAAAACATATGAAGAATCAGAAGATACCAAATAACTTGTAAAACTAAAGGTGCTTTGGAATTTGTGCATTTTTATTGGAGTGTGGAGGTAATGAGTGTTATGAAAAAAGTTCATAAGCTTTTTGTAACTTACATCCCCCCCTAAAGTGCAATTCCTAGAAGCAAGGAATGTGCCTATATCTGGTTGTGTGTAATCACAAATAACAATACTGGAAATTAAATGTAACCAATACTTTTCAAAAAAATATCAAATAACAAATACATGTGTTCTGTTTTTTTGCAAACACTCAAACTTTCATTCAATAAGCTTGTGTTAGTTCTCTCCGTGCCCCCCTTTCCTGAGAACATCTTTAAACGATGGTTTTCAACAAGTCACTTTTTTCAATTTTTCAGCTGTAAGGTATCAAATTGCACGAGCCTGATTGCATGTGTATTTTTCTATAACAAGTCAACACTGAATGCATGAACAAATTACGGATAGACATAAAGCATTGTGATAAAAATTTCTCCAGTAGTGATCAGTAGACTTATAATAATGTAAATACACTCCTGTTTTCAGAGCAGCTCTGTTGTGATGACGTAATTTGTGTAATTTTTGCCAGAAGAGAACTTTGAATAAATATGTTGTAGATTAGTCCAGTGACTTTTTCAATATGTACAATTACCCATGGAAGTGATTTTGGGAAAGGGTGGAACTTCACAGAGCCGTTCTTCCCTTTCAAAATACTAGAGATGTTACAGAAACATTACACTGTATTTTTTATCTGCATTTATCTGCATTCTGTGATGTCTTCACTTCAGATTTACAGGAATAATGTGACATGATGAAGAAATATGAAACTGTTTAGCTGAAAGATCTGTCTTCTCACTTCAGAAATTAAGGCAACCCAAATTTTGTGTTGGACCCACAATACCTGTATCTTCTTTCTAGTAACGGGTGGACAAAACTCCTGGATATTACCTTGGTTTTACACCAAGTTCCCCACAGAAGCCAGCGAGAGCCTTCGTACCCATCCATAAATGCATGCAATGCTGACTGCACCAATTCACAGAGGAAAAGAGGGCTCCCTCCCACTTATACTGACTCATTGGATAGTGGAGAGGCCTCACAACTCATGGGATGGCTCCTTGCTGCAGGAGTATGCAGAACACTCCGAAGGGGCACTGGGTTGTCAAATTCCCTGTTGTTGAGGAGTGCTGTGAGTGATGCAGCCTTAATGAAGTGATTCTCAGCCTTGTCTGAGAGAGCATCGGCTTAGTCACATCTTTTGCTCAACATAGCTACATACGGTTTAATTGTCAGGTATCTTTTAATGACTAGGATTACGCTTGTGCTAAAACCCCGTGTTTCAGGTTCTTTTTACCATATCAGATGTGCAGCTACCTGCCCAGCATAACCCCTCTTCTGCCTAACCCCCTGTAGTACCTGGAAAGGATACTGAAGTCTCAGGACCTTCTTGCTACAAAGCCAAAGTATGACGTTAAAAAGAAGAAAAGGAAGTATTGGATAAACTGTCTCTTGCACTTTGCAAAATATAGTATCTAATTTAAATATGATTCTTAAGCACCTCAGGGCAAGGACTGACTAGTTGTTCAAAGACTGCACAGCTTCTAACCCCAGGATCTCCTGAGCCATAGCAAGGGATGGCCACACTTCCAATGATAATAAAGATGATAGTAATAATCAGGATAATAATAAATTACCCGTACTCTGTGTCTGTGTAGAGATTTTTTTTTTAATGTTAAGACTTATTTTATAGCTGAAAAAAAGCAAAGGTTAATTTAGAGCTCATTTGTCTTCTCCTTGCTCAAGGCCATGCTCAACCAATTGTACTACTTCATTTCATGGGAAATTTTGCCACTGCTTTAATGGAAACAGAATTGGTGACTTAGAACTGTTCCTCTCTACAGTTATTTCGACTGTATTCATTTGAAATTGGTGGCATGGATGCTGGTGTAAAACTGCAGTACCACCCTGGTGAAACAGGTCCTTAATTCCCTGCTTCCATGCAAATTGTGTAGACCTCAGTGAACTGAATATTCAGAGTTCGTATTTATGCTCAGAAGGGGGAAAACATACCCATAGTTCTTTCGCATAATAAATGTGATGGGAAAATAATTCTGTGGGGACAAACATTGTTTGGTTTGTCACGAGACATTCTTGACAGTTACTGCTTTGTCCCTTTTGTGCTATTGCAATGCAGTTATAAGATTGTGCCATAAATCTGAAAGACTGTTTTGCAAAGTTCGTATCTGCGTTTGCTACCTTCAATATTAATAGGAGAATATCTTTAAAGTGAGTAAATTGAGAAAGTGGCTGAAACTATAGTTTATAAAAGAAGATTAGTGGGTTTAATATGCACTGGAGAGTAAAAGAAAAATCTTATTACTGTATGGAGAAATTACCTCATAAAGAAGCTAATACAGCAGGCTAGGGAGTAATTTTTAACAAGGTTTTTATGATGCACAAGTGTAGGCAAGTTAATGAACTTATCTTTCTAGTTATTTTCAGATTGTAACAATGCATTTCTTTTCAGTTCCTGTGCTTTAAAAAGTAAAACACATTTAATCACTTACAATAAAACTAACTCATTAGTCTGATAAATCAAGTAAAATCCTACACTGCTCTTGTTGTGGCAGTGCTGCTTAGAAACTAGATCAGGTGAAAGCATTAAGTATAGAAGAGAGCAAACTACTAGGTTTATTCATTATTAGAATTAAAAGGTGTCACATTGACAGGGAATGTTCATTTTTGGAAAGACCTGCTCCGGACTCAGTAACAGAACTTTGGAAATGAAAACTAAAATACAGACTCAGGCCAAGATTTTGTTTCAACAATTCCACTCTGCAAAATAGCCATGTGGTCTTTGACATTCATAAAACAGACATCTGAAGAATGTCACATCCAACAGCAAAGAAACCGCAGGGGGCAGTTGGTAAATACAGAATGTCCATCTGTCAGCACCCCAGCATGGCGTGCGTAGGTATTGTTTAGGAGGAGCATGTCCACATTTTTCTGCCCAAATGCAAAAGACAGACTGCTGAGTAAAACAGTTCAATCTTTATATTGATTAAAGAGATGTGCTTTCCTACCATACAACAATGACTGTACTTGAAATTAATTCAGCAGCACTCTAAAGGAAAGACTGAAGGTTGTCAGACACTTCTTGCAGGTTTTAATACAGACATCCTAGAACAGAAATAATGTGGACATACCATGACAATTTGACACTACAATAGGGCATTACACTGAGAGTTTATCAGAACCTCATCTAGAACACAATCATGTAAGCTACAGTCATGTTGAATGTTAGCATTTTTCACAGCTTCCATTGTGTCATGGGATGGGTCAACCTTCCCAAACGCACACAGACAGGAAGAGAGGAGTGTGCTGAGAAAACATGCTATTGCTGATCAACTAATTGATATAAACCGTTAGAATGGTTGGGTTTCTCCTTTGCCAGCGAGAACATTTTTCCACATAGATGAGGAACTGGCTGCGAAGAGTAGCAGCAGGAAGCTTTCTACTTCTGCAATATTCTGAGTGATGAGCAAGTTACATACTACTCAAGGTGTTCGAGTGCCTCCACACGCTTTTTTTAAAGGTCACAGTCAGCAATATTTACTGCACTGAACCAGTTAATTTAAGAAAACTTACGGTTGGTGGGAAATGACATGTAATTACCATAGTGTATTTACCTGGGGGTGGAGAAGTACTGGTTTTCCCAAGTCACATTTTATGGTTCGCACGCTGCTGATGAGCCAGTGAAAACAGCTGAAATGACTATTTTGCTGTCTAGGGTTCACTGGTGTCTTTTTTTGTTCAAAGTAAATAACCTGAAATAGTTCAGAGTCAAGGTGCATCTATATACTGTAGCAAGCACAGATCCGAATCTGGCTAGATATACAGAGAGGTCTATCTATCCATCAGTCTATAAAACCTTTGAAGGGCCTTTTGAAAGAGTGCCTGACAGTGATTTTCCTGCTTCTGCCTGTTATGGTAGATTGTGCTCCTCTGTTTTTTGGGGCCCGGGATAACAACATCTTTACTGAGTCCACCTTTGAATCTTATCTTTCTACAGGCAATTTTGGCTTTGAGGGAAAAAAAGTTTACTCTTTCTTTTTTTTTTTCTTGAGAAAATTTTCTAGCTCTGAGAATTGATAAAAAGTGATATCCAAAAATATTTCCAGAATGAGCAAAACTATTTCCATCTTTCTTATTCTAAGCTTAACTTTCCTCTGTCCCTACCCAGCCATTTTGATGCTACATGTTTAATCTTGCTGATTATGAGCTGATAATGGCTGTCTAATATAGATGACCCTGAGCTTAAATTAAAATTCCAATTGCTCTTGAGTTCCACCAAATTCAAGCCACCTCAGTCATTCAGGTTGGTGTGACCTTGACATGTTTGGAGCTGACCCCTCCGGGTGGCTGACACTGTAATTGCTGGTTGCCCCTAAAGTTTAGCCTTATATCAAAATGACTCAGTCTAATCACTGACTTCTTAAGAAATAACAATCGGAATTGACTGGAAACTGAAACAGGCAGCTGAAGGAGGAGAATGGGAAGAGGGTTTTTGTTGTTGTTGAATGAGATTTTGACTGTGTTACCTGATCATACATCCCAGGTTTATCTCCCTCTCAGTGACTTTGAACTAGTCTTTCTGTGAGAATTTTACATGAGGATGAGATTCCACCATCACCTTCCTCTCTCTGTGATGCGTCTGTGTCCTTTACTTCAGCTTGACAAAGGCTGGCATTCAAAATATTTTCTGCTGAGTTAAAAAAGGAAATAAACTGTTGGTGATATTCTAACTGAAATTAATAAAAAAATAAAATGGGCTTACAAATACACAGCCTTGATATCAAGCAGCTCCTACATGGCTCCTTGTTCTTTGGGTCTGATTGCAAAAACAAATCAGTACTTTGCAGTAAGTATGTGCAAAATAAATTTTCTCAGTTTTCAAGAGCAAATCACCTGCATAGATGTACTATTTATTATATTTATTATTATATGTATTATTCTGCTCTTTATAAAATAAGATTATTTTTACCATAAAATGTAAGTATCTGCAGCAGCGAGAAGGTAGCAAAGAGTGATTATCTGTATTAGAGAAACCCTCTGTCAGTTGATGAGTGGAATTCTTGTTTGTAATGCTGAAAGGTTACTGAAAAATTTCAGCTGTTTTTCTGTATATGCTGTTGGAAACCAGTAAAAAGGCAATGCTGGTATGGCTGGGAAGA
>NW_010406283.1:105521-145972 GCF_000710305.1 Buceros rhinoceros silvestris | reverse complement strand
AAGAAAAAGTATGTGAAGAGAATGTAAAGTAGTTACAGTGCAGACCAGCACATTCCTCTTGATTTATATCACTCCCTCCTCTTTAAATCAGAACAGCATTTGGGGAAGATGCAATGGTTCTAGCACAACACTTGCTCGGGAACAAGTATTTTGATAGACAAAAACATAACGGCACCATTTCCCCCCCCACACTAGCTATCAAAGCAACAGATCATTCTTTAGACTGTATCGATTAATTAATCAAGGTGCAGATTTGAGAGAAACTTCAACAGCCCAGTTCCAAGACCAACCATCACTTCCAACAAAGAAACGCTGCATAATAAGATCAGGTAGAAATGGTACTTGAAGTATCTCAAGAACAAGCTTTTACTTTCAGTTTAATGGGTTGAACTTGTACAGAAAAATTGAAAACCAACCTTTTTTTTCATTTTATCTCAATATTTCTGCTCCAGTGCAAATAACTTCCCAATAAAATGAACATAACAATTGAATAAACAAGTAAAGCTTAAAAGCTTTGCCTTGCTTTTTGAACTTGCAAAAAATAACAAGTTCAGTTTGAGAGGTGGACAAAGCGTGTTCCCATGATCATTTTGACCTGAACTTTTGCCTGTCCATGTTTGGAAGCAGACACTGATTTCGCAGGTGCAAACTGTAAAATATCATGGGCAAAATGACAAACATTTTTGCGCTAAAGTTCCCTCATGTTCTGAGAAGTGATTACATCTGCTGGGATTGCCTCATTTTTGCACGTGTTTTGCATGAATACCTTAACTTCACTGGTTGAAACCTTCTCAGGAAATGAAATTCAAAGAGCTGTGTTAAAAGCTGTCATCAAAAATGTCAGGTCTCCCTTTGCAGCAGGGATATGTTGACTTGCCCATGCTCCCAGTGCACATGCTGTATGTGAGGGGAGGAAGTTGTTTGTGGCATAGATGTGGGTTAACTTGGTGCAAGGAGAGAGCTGATGCTGGGCAGCTTCATTGACCACTCATCTCTAAAAGACACTGTTTAGCTTGAGATATTAATGACCAAGTCGCAGCAAAGAAAAACAAGAAAAGCTGTGACTTAATTTACTGTGTTCCCCAACTAAACTTGCAGTCACTTCCACCTCAGTGATCCAAGCTTTCTGGTGTTGGAGGGTGACACTAACAAGGCTCTTCCAGGGAACAGCTGGAGGCACCACTTGTACTTGCTGATTAGGCACCTGTCGCTCTGACTGATCGCTTTGCAATGGTGACGTAGGAGTGATCAATTTTGTAATATTTCTGGTAGGGGAACCTGCTTGGTCTTTACCTTATAAGCCAAAGAGACAACCAGCAGCACATCTTAGGGGAATACCATAGAAATACTGGTTTGCGTTGCACGATGTACTGCTCAAGCGTGTTGTGTTGCAGGAAGAGCTCAGCTCATAGAGTCAAGTGGTGAGCTCTAGATCTAATATTATCAGGAAAATGACTGTCAGTGGAAGGAATTTGTCATGTCAACACAGTGCCCAGGTTAAGGCTGTAAGAAACCAAATGTGGAGCAAGTATAAGAAAATTTTTAACGTTGAATGCTATATAAGAATGGACACAAGCCAGGGAATAAAAGTGTATACTAAATGTGGAGAACAGCGCAAACTTGACCTCAACTATTGTTAAAATGTAAGAGAACTTTCAGTATAGAATAAATCTGACCTAAGAGTAGGAGAAAGGAAAAAGCGAATTGCAAAAAGTCAGAAATTAAATGGTAACAGACATTCACAGCTCTGAAACCTCGCTTCATGGACAGCAAAGGGAGACCTGCAAAGGACAGGTGGCCGTGAAAAAATGAAACCCCTTCATGGTAACTGTGCATCCATAGTAATGCAACATAAGGCAAACCCCATATTGTTTAGAGCAGGAGTAAGCATCCTTAACCAGCACACCTTCTCTCCAGGTATCTGGAGCCCTCCTAAGGTGACGGTGCTTTAATCAGCAGCAGGACCTGACAGATGATATGGGGAGCTTTAGTGAAATCTGATTCTTTGTCTTATTCTCCAACTTTTCCTGATAAAACCAGTTCGGACACAAGGGACAGCTGAGTGCTCTTGCCCTTGCCAGTAGGACCATGGCCAGGGCTCATCTCACTGCAGTGCGACCATCTGCTGCCACTTAACAGCACAGGAAACCACCACTGAACGAAAGCATCCACTTCTACAGCATCCCGCCTCCTGCAACAAAATGGAGGCACAGAGAAAATGCTACTATATCAAATATGATTTGTAATGAAGAGAGGGCAGCAAACACTGTAGGTAAGGTTATCAGGTAGGCTTCCTTTTGGATGCTACCAACTGGTATGTGAACATTATTATGAAGCTTAACGCAGCCCAGGTGAATGAGCAGATAGCAACCAGAGTGATGGAAGGATGGAGGGAGGGAGTCTGGTCTCTCCCATCTGTAGAGAAACTCCTCTGCTGTGATTAAATTAGACGTTGAGAGAGGCTAAGCCTGGTGTAGGAGCAGACAGGGCGATGCCTTTCAGCAGTGTTACTCCTCAACAGTGCAGAATTTCCTGGTGATCCTCTCTATGCCCTGCATGGAATTTTGTTGTTCCTGTCAGTCCATGTACATGCTCACATGCTGTAATGCATTGCCACCCGAATAAGGGATAGTGAACACATACTGTGAACTTCACTCATCCACAGGTTTGCTGATTATATACCTACCCATAAGGAATTCACTTTCTACAGAATTTTCTTGCCTTTGTTCACAAGGAAATTTGAAATCTTTAATTTGAATGAATATCATGGGAAAAATGTCCTTTTTTGTTTTTTTTTTGCACGAGGTTTGAAGAGAATAAAAAGGTATAAATATTGGGTTTATTAAAAAAACCCTACTCATACACAAGTTTTCTTTTAAAAAGAAATACTAAAAATTTTGAACTGGTCAAAACTGATCTAGGATGTATACCAGCAATGTAATATATGAAATTGCCAGCAATATCATCATACCCATTTGTTGCATTTTGACTTGACAATCAGTCAGAGAGAAAAACAAAGGCTTTACTGTGGAAAAATATTAAAGCATGTAGAACTTCAAAAGAAGGGGGTAAAAGGGTGCAGATGCAGACCCTGCATGCAGGGGAACAGTCGGTCGCTCTTCCTACCTATAGTGCTTGTTAACATCGTGTTCATCCAGAAAAACAAAGCCTTCTTGAGGATAGACAATGAACACGAAACTTCTGGGAAGCAAACTGGTCTTCCAGGAATGTGTGAAGTGTTTCTGGGAAGACCTATGTAGAAATTAATTCTTTTGAGAGGCAAAACTTAATCAGGTGATATGGGTGAACAGAGGCTTTTCAGTAGCATGTTTTGAGTATTCTGGAGCTTGGGTTTCTATTTATCTTTCTTTTGACATAATTTTCTGTCTCTTCTCTGAGATCAATGCTGAGATGATCCCAAAGCATCATGTGCCTTTGAATGCCAGATAGGTTTTCCATTGGATGTACAGAGCAGGGCTTTGGAGCAGAGGCCTGAAAGTATTGTACAGAAAAGAGAACACCTAAAGCGGCTGTCATACTTTTGGCTTTCTAGCACAAAGGGCATAGTAGGAAGTCAAGGTCTTCGGTGTTACCAAGTGTTTATCACCTGTGAAGCTGTTGAGCCAGTTCTACTTCTTGATTGTGACTTAATTTTTTCAAACAGAAAGGGAAGAATCACCCCATTCAACAGAAGAAAAACGTACTAGGATAGAAATGCTGACAGTGAAACTCTAGGAACAGTGAAGTTCTCCACCTGGAGTTTATATTTATACAACGTATATTTATATTACATTTTCAACTGTTGCTGAAGATTATTCTCCCCAACCCCTTTGCCCCTGCAGGAAAGGATATGGGTTTGAAGTACAAACCGGCTGTGCGTTTGCCATTCAGGCGAGGGTGGGAACTCCACCTGCTCACAGCCTTGCACTGTTAAAAGCTACTAATCCTCATAAAACTGACCTTTCTGCTTTTTTCCCCATCTCTAATTTCCTGCATTCCTCATACTCTATTCTCGCTTTGTCTAGAAACTCATCTTGTTCTCTTTTGAACATACTGATTCATAAACATATGTTCTAAGTTACCTCTCTTGTCTTTGGTAACGTATTCCACATGTTTACATGCCATTTTATGAAATAGTTTTCTTTAACCTTTTTATTTGCCTCAATTTCCTAATGCTCAAAATATATTCTTTTCTTTCATGTTTTCTTTCTTCATAAATACATTGTACAGCTAAACAATGACGATTTTAATCAAAACCAAAACCACAGAAGGCCAAATTCTTCTTTGACACATGAGGTTAAATTCTGTCCTCAGTTACATTTGTGTAACACTGCAGTGGAAAAAGCTCTCCACTTTCACAGGGTTTTAATTTTGGCAAATCACCTTACTTTATGGCTAAATATTGATTTACAAAGAACCCAGGAGAAGCTGAGAGATATATCTTTCAGCTTCTAACAGTTTCAAGCAACTCAGAAATTTATTTCTAAAATTACAAAATTAAAAATTATGTTCTATCTAGTGGATATTGTGTCTTCATCTGCATGTGCAAGTGTGCATGTTTGTGTGAACATGTGTTGTACCTAAAGATAGCCATGCAAGTTGAATATCCCAAACATGAAGCACCCTGAAGGTGAATTCTTACCTTTTTTCATTAGGAAGTTATTCGTCTGTAATAATAAATGCACTAGGAATTGCAACAGGCAGAAAAATGTAGAGTACAGAATTTTATAAAAGCTTCATTAAAAAAATAAATAATAAGCAGCAGCAAACAATCCAAACAAAATAAATTCAGTTTTCAAAATCCCTGCACAGATATGCTGCAGAGGGTGGGGTGAGCAAAGGGAGAAGAGAAAAAGGCCGCTCCACATCCTAAGTATGGACAGAAGGTGGTAGAGTTGTATGAGTGTCACTGAAGGTGGAATTTGATGGGTTTTTTTCCTGGTAAAACAGTAGTTAAATGATGGAAGTGATCCTGCAAAGAGAGACATTCTAAAACTCCAAGGCTAAGAATCTTTCACTTAGAAGATTCAAAGACAAATATTATCAAATAAGTTTATTAAGATCAGCGAGTTTTGCTTAGCTTTGCTGAAGTAGGTAGTCCAGTGTCTTTATAGCCTACTGTCTGCATACTCCAGTAACAGGGACACTAATCCTCTAAACTGGTCCTGTTGTCAAAAGTGGTACTCAACCAGATATATTGCACAGCAGCAATTGTGCATTAAATGGTAATTGAAGTAACTTACATGAATTTCTGCTAAGGAACACATAGGTTGCAATCTATGCTTCTGTTTATCCAAAACGTATGTGAAGTCAGTCTGAAATCCAATTAAAAGAATATCTGATAAGAGAATGAACCTATTAAATGCACAAAAATCTGCCAAAATGCAGTGATTGCCTTACCAGTGAAATAAAATGTGCTAAAAGGATAAACTTGTGGCAAACTAATTCATGGCATGTACTGAGCATGTTGTGGAACGCTCTCAAATGATTATGTGACAAAGGAATAAACATGAAAGAAATACTCTGATTGTACACCAAGGCTGTGCGTTTCAGAGATTCACTGTATTATCTTCCTTATTCATGTGGATAACGGGCTTACTTATGTCTTCAAAAATAATCCTTTCTATCACACTGCAACAATTCTAAGCACAGTGATAAATAGAAACTATGAAAATGCTAATATGTGAGAGCTGGTGGAATTTTAAAGGATCAGGACTGAGCCAAATTTTTAGATGGGATTGCTTGACATGGAAAAAGCCTCACTGAAGATGAAAATGAACATAATAATCTGTGTATTGCATATTTATAGTTCATTAATTTGACTCTGAGATTTACGAAAATCCATATCAGAGGTTTTATCCCAGTTGTATAGCTTAGATGGTTTTGGCATCCTCTGCAACTATGAGCAACGTTATCCAACAGATTTATGTTCTTTATTTTTTTCACACTTTAGTGTAACTTAAATTTAAAAGTGAAAGTTGAAACATCAGCTGGCAAAACTTGCTCTTTGTCAGTTGAGTACAATATATGAAAAAGTAGAATTACAAATTTTTATTTTTAAAAAGGACAATATTTTTCTTAATATCAAGATATAAAGCATCAATCATCTAAAATTCTCAGCTTCTGGATGGCACGAAAAGGGACTATGTGAGAAATGTCAGTAGCTGTACCTGTATGTATAAAGAGCTACATCAAAACTTGTAAAATAGGGACAATTTGTTTACTGTACAAACTTCCATAGGGTGGAAAGATTTTTTCCTTTAATGAGCAATCTTTTTAGGGTGAATTGTTACCTTTTATCACATAACTGGCTATACAGCTTCATGGCTTAGTATTTTTTTCCAGATGATAGAAATTTCGATATAGGTAGGCTATCTGCCTTCTCCAAAAGATACATTCATTGCCCACATTATATTATGGATTTCATGGCATCTGTATATGCTATGAAAATATATGTATCTCATCATATACTTCCATGACCCCCATACTGCATGCTGAAACTTTACGTCAATAAACCGTGTATGAAGGACATAGCCATAAAAACAGGTAACAAAATGTCAGGTGGAGCGTCATGAGTATGCTACAGTTTGGAAACATCAGAGTATGCAAATGTTCCTGGATGCCTGGGCAGATCACAGGGTGACTACAAGCTACAGATACAATACTGTTAAATACATTCTTGTGTGTCGGACAAGATATTTCCACAGGAAAGGGAAACATTTTGCAAAATGCTGGTGAGAACACACTTGTACCACTATGTACTTTGCTGATTCCTCAGGTTCAAGAAAGATAGATTCCATCTAGGATGAAGGCAAATAAAGACTAAACAGATGATTAGGGGCATGAAGGGTCTATAGAAGATGATTAGAGGGAACAAGGGAAAGGCTGAGAGGTCTACAATCACTTTCAAGAAAGATATCAAGGATGAAGGCCAAAGGAGGAAAAGAGCTATTGTGCAAAGAAAAAGATGGTCAAGAATACAACCAATCCAGTACTTTTTTACAAGAGGAAGATCTCATCAATAGTGTAGTAGCAAACATCACCTGGTGCATTGGTAAGGAGTGGTGAGGAAATCCTGCATGCTCTTTAAGTCTCTCAGAGTTCATGCAGAGGGAAGCAAACCCTTTCTTTCACCTCTGGTACATCCCCAGCCAAATGAATTCCTACAGTATAAATGCCCTTATATACACAGACTCAATGTACTGATGATTTTACAGGGATTCGCAGTAACTGTGCCTGGTGCATGGCCACCAAAGGCAGGAATAGCCTCCTGTGCATCCTGAGCACGAGGACTGCCTCAGGGCCAGCACCCCAAAAGCCTTACTATAATGGACGCTAGATGGAGGGATGATCAGCAGGGCTGCAGCAGGCAGAGTTGCAGGGGGCCCTGTCACCCCCATGTGACAATGCCACCACTTGGCAATGCAGCAGTCACAATGCTCTAGGGCAGGATGAAGGGGGCATCCTCCTGTGTCCCAATGGCAGCCTTCCTGGCTTCACCATAGGGACAATCCTGGACTGGGGCAGCCTGAACACATCTGAGAGGAGCTGGTGGAATTCCTTGGAAGGGCAGAGAGAGGAAGACTGGAGGCTGGATGAGGCTGCTGGTGATGGAAAGAACCACGAACAGCTGGAGGTGCCCAAGGTCTTTTCAGCTGGATAGCAGTGTCAAGACCAAAGGAACTTGAGGAACACTGCAGAGCTTGCTGTCCTCATACCCTGGAGACCTAGGGGCAGCATAAGAAATGGGATGCACAGAGATTCCCAGAGGTTGCTAGGAGTCTCTCTGCAGCACTGAACGTCACCCCTTGTTAGGCCTCCTCTGGTGCATTTTGGATAGGCTACTGTCTGCTGCTCATGCTCCATGAAGATGGACTCTTGTGCCCTGTAGCCAGCAGGAGGAAGGATTTCTCCCCCCAGGGCAGGCTGGCAACTGTTCTTGGGGGTATCCCAAGTTGCCAAAGTGGTGGTTGTTCTCAGAAGTTTTCAGAACAGCAGCATTAGGGGGCTCTAATTAGTCTCCTCCCAGCTTTTCATTGTTGCCCAAGAGTGGTATCTCCATCACCATCTTGACGCATGATGGGCACATCTTTCCTCTTCCTCTTCAGTGCCAGGCCCCCCAGGGGAGGAGATCTGCCATGGGATGTTGATCAATTGCCATGGGATGTTGATCTCTTTCCAGGTGTTTTCAACCTGGTCCAACTTTCCAATCTCCTGTGGTAGCTTCTCAATCTCCTACCACAGTGGGGACTTTTCTCCCAGACTCTCCATAGCACTTGGCTCCAGTCCACTTCTCCATGGCTCAGCCTTATCTCTGCTGCTGTCATTTTGTTCTACGGCCCAGCTGCTGCTGCATTGTTCCACGTGGTCTGGCTGTCAAACTGCTGCCATCAGTTTGCTGGCCCTGCCCTGTGCACGCGCCGCCACCACCACTGCTGTTGCTGCTGCTCCCAGCTCAGCTGCCCCACGTGCTGCTTCCTGATCAGCCTGGTAGCCTTTACTGCTGCTTTTCCTTGTCCATGGTTTGGATGCACATTCCACATCCAACAGCATCCCCCCCACCGCCCCCAACCCCACCTTCATTGCGCTAGTTCTGGTCCTATATAAACTTGTTAATTTCTTGTCTTCTGTATATAATATCTTTCTATTGTTATTAAAGCTGTTTTAGTTTCCTAACTCCGCAGAGGCCTTACAAACATTCTTTCTTCTTTTTATTTCTTTTCTTAAGCCTGTCTTCTGGGAAAGGGAGGAGGCTAATTAGAGACATTCTGTCCTGTGGTTGGCCAGCCTTAGCCAGCCTGTGACAGGGGTTTTTTTGCCTTTCTTCGCAGCACTGAGCCCAACCCCTTGTCAGGGTTCCTCTGGTCCATTTTGGCTAGATTCTTGCCTGTTGCTCATGCACTGTGAAGGTACAACTTGACCCCTGCATCTGAGGAGAGGAAGGCTTTTTTCCTCCAGGATGGACAGTCACAGGACCCCTGGGTTTTTTTGCCTTCTTCTGCAGCATTGAATGCATCCTCTTGTCAAAGGTCCTCTGGACCTTTTTGGCTAGGTTCTTGCCTACACTTCTTGTACCACCAAGGCACCACTTGTGCCCTGGCTCTATGTGGCTCTCTTTTCCATAGCAAGTTTGTAGCAGGAGTGAGCTCTGCTCTTCCCATTGCTCCATTTCTCCACACAGCCTGTGCTTAGTAGGTCCCCAGGCTTGCTGCACCGTCAGGAGCTGCTACTTTCCAACTTTTCCTGGGTGCGATTTGTGTGCCGGGCAGGTGTGAGGGCTCTTCATGCATCACTGTCCAAGCACAGTGTGGCAATTTTTTGCAGGCAAAAAGTATGTGTGTCATTTATGTATGTCATACTTTTGAAAATAGCACATGGTACCACAAACCTCTTCTTTTTTTTGTGTGATCAATACTGATCCTCATTGTTCAAATTTTCAGTCTTCAGGAAAAGGGGGCTGCTTGGTCTGTATTCCTGCTTGGCCTGTATTCCTGCGGCTACTTTCTGTAGCTGTATGACTTTCCTTTGCCAGTCTGAAAGGGACGTATTTTCAAGCTAAACTGAAGAATGTATCAGCCTGCTCCTGTCTATACACACTTGTGAGCATCAGCTCTGAAATGCTCAGAAAAATAAATAAAATTCTCTTACCACTTGTAATCTTTCTGATTTGTGTCCTTGGAGACGAAAAACCTCTGCGATTTCAGGCAAATAATGGTCTCAGCATTGTTTGACTGATCAGAAGGGAAGAGGAGAGGAGAGGAGAGGAGAGGAGAGGAGAGGAGAGGAGAGGAGAGTTATGCTGTGTTATGCATATAGTTATGCATTGTAAGCTCTGACCTAGGTCTGAGGGGTCCATCCAAAAGGCAGCTCTCCTCAGAGCAGGTCACAGGCCCATCCAGGAGATGGGCACACCTACAACATCACTCAGGCAGGGACTGAAGGCCCCAGCTTGATCTGAGTCTTGTCTCCTGGGCCTATGGCAGGACACCATGTGGGTGGGAGTCACAGGGGAGACCAGTCTCAGCCATTGAGGCTTATAAACACCCCTAGGATCATGACAGAAGCAGATCTGCACTGCTTATATGTTCTTCTATAGGCATTCATCCTTGGCCACTTTGGAGACAGAGTTTTTTGGAGACAGGCTAAGCAGACCTCTCTCTGATGGAGTACTGTTCTCAGGCTCTTTTATTATGTTTTTCTGAGGGAAACAGCTGAGGCATTTCCAAAAATGAGTACAAGTAAAAAAAAAAAACAACAACCCATAGGGAAATGAACAGGTATATCTCACATCAAGAAGTTTTGCAACAATTTAGTTCAGGAGCACTTCCTGCTTCAGACTGCGGGTGTTATTTTTGAGTCTCACTAGTGTCAGAGATGTGGGTTTTTCTTCCATCCAAACTAAACTGGATTAACGTAGAAGTCTTCTAAAAACTGCTGTTCATACACACTTTTTGTAAATTTGTTCAGGTGGTGAAATTATCTACAGATGATCCTCAGCTCTTGCCGCCATCAGAAGGAACATGCTTCCTTCCCACAAAGTCACAGAGCCAGTGCCTGGATAGGACATGATTAGTTATTCAATCCTTTCTGCTAGTGTAGACTGGGTATAAATGTTGTGAAAAATTTCCTCAGCATGTACTGGTAGTGAAAGAAGTATGTAGGAATAAGAATAGAATAGAATAGAATAGAATAGAATAGAATAGAATAGAATAGAATAGAATAGTTAATCATTGGAAAGGACCTGCAATGATCATCAAGTCCAATTGCCTGACCACTTCAGGGCTGACAAAAAATTAAAGCATGTTATTAAGGGCATTGTCCAAATGTCTCTTCAACACTGACAGGCTTGGGGCATAGAGCACCTCTCTAAGAAGCCTGTTCAAGGGTTTGACCATCCTCTTGGTAAAGAAATGTTTCCTAATGTCCAGTCTAAATTTCCCCTGATGCAGCTTTGAACGATTCCTACTCATCCTGGCACTGGATCTCAGGGACAAGAGATCAGCACCTCCCTTTCCACTTCCTCAGGAAGCTGTAGAGAGCAAAGAGGCTGCCCTCAACCCCCCTTTCTCCAGACTAGACAAACTCACTGTCCTCAGCCACTCCTTATAGGACATGCCTCCAGCCCTTTCACCACCTTTGTTGCATTCTTCTGGATGTATTCAAGTACCTTAACATCCTTTTGAAATCCAGCCCAATTTACAGGATTGCATTACCCTATTGTGTTCCCCCACAGTATGGGAATGCAAGTGGTAGAGCTACAGCAAGTTGTTTCAGGATGTGTTAATTCAGCCTTGTTAGGCCGTTCGCAAAGAGGAAAGCATGGTCTTAAAATGCACTGAGTACCAGTTTGTTATCAAGCGTAACTCAAAATATAGGTTTTCATTTATAGAATCCATGTAATTTGAGATCCTTACTTCTTAAAGATAGTCCCATTTTAGGGCTGAAAGAATTCTGAAGTTCTGAAAAATCATTGAAATCTGAAATGATCCTTATTTCATCTTCTCACTGTGTGCATCTTATAGTCCATTCTTACACACATAATAAATAATTTTTATTCTTGCCTGTGTTAACAATGAAAATATGCTCAATAATCTTGGTTTTAGTATTTCTGATTATTCCTTTTAATAACAAAGCCATCATTCAGTTTCTTCTGACTAGGTCTGGCTGCTGAAAAGAGGCACAAAAACTGAGGGAAGTGTGGTAACCCGGAGCTGCTCTGCGAAGGATTGGCAAGGCTGTACAGAAAGGCTTGGAAAGCATCTGCTCTCACACTACACTTGGCTCCAGTTAATATTCTCACTATTAGTCCTTCAGCTTAATGAGAATAAAAAATAACTAACACTCTAAACAGAAAACAAACAAATAAGCTAAGGTTCCTGGGTTTCTTCCTCCTGTCTGATCAGATCATAAAACCTGGCCTGATTTTTAATTCAAACAGCCTCTTCTGCACCCTTCCAGAGCTATTAAATCTGTCATCAGGAGTCTTAGGTAAGGACCTGCTCCATTTCTTTGATGGAGGTGAGAAGTATTTTTAATGTAAAAGCTGCAGGACCTGCACCTGAGGAGAGTAGAAGTTCTTCACACTTCTGACTGTGGAAAAAGGGGAGGAAAAGATAATTATTCAGGCTGGAAGGCAGAAAAATGGTGACTCCCTTGAAGTGGCATTGTTTTTAGGTTTGGCTGAAATAATTACAGACAGGCAAATCCTGACTAATGTACATTGCTGTATTGCTAAGGCAGTTTTATTACTCAAGCTCATCACCATATGACTTTGCTATGGCTGGGTGAAAGCTCATGGCACTGTGACTGCACACAGATCTCTAATTCTTCCTATTTATTTGCCATGCTGCATGCATTGGCATATAAGCATTTCAGAGAGGGAATCAGGCACGCAGATTTCCCTAGAGGTGTGAAAGAGAGTCCCCCAAAGCCATACCCGTCCTTGGAGTGGTAGGCCTTAGGGTTTGCATCATGGGAGGCATCTAAGGAACATTTGTCGCAGCTCTGGTTGGCCTGGCTTGTCCCACAGTTGAATGTGATGCCATGAGCATTGCCATTTGGACCCCACCCACTGTCAGCTTCACCAAGCTGACCAGCCTGCAGCCAAAGATTCCTTTGCCTCTTCTAGACAGGTGGATTCCATCCCTCCCTAAAGGTTATAGTCATCAAAGAATGTCCCATTGTGATAAAAGCTAAAACCCTCATGATGGCACCAGCCACATACCCGGTAGTTGATATGCATTATATATCTATTTCTGGCTGCCCTCTTGCCTCCAGTTGGTACAATGGAGGAAAGGATAACTTGGGCACCAATATTCTTCACTTGCTTCTCCAGGGCTTTGTAGCCTTCCTTGATTCTACCCAGGCCCCGGGTTGAGGTGTCATTAATACCCACATGAAAGAGTAACAATGGATAGTAACCTGTGCTCTTGGCACCTGCTTGGCAATATCTCTAATCTTAGCTCCTGGAGGGCAGCACATATTTGGTAACTCCCTGTTAGGTCAGCAGATGGGTGCCTCAGTGTGCTTTGACAGGGAGACATCCACTAAGAGCACTTATTGTTTCTTTTTGTGATATCCACTGTGTGCTATTGGTAAAGTTGTTCCTTGCTCATGGGTGTCTACTGCTGTTAAAGCTTTATATCTGTTTTTAGTCACGATGCTGGAAGATGGATACTGTGATGGAGTCCTGCTTTTGTGGGTGACCAGGTTCCAAGGTGCCTCATTCTCAGTGGTGTCTATTACAGGAACATGGATTTGAAACCACTTATATACCTTTGACTTGGCTCCTCTAATATTGTACAGCCTTTTAACTGTTTTGTGTAAATCAGACAATTGACAGATAACTCAGACAATGACAGATCAACCTGTGCACACCTTGTGCAGGTACTTACCTTTTCCCCAGGAGAAGGGTCTAGGCAGTCATTGCAACCTATTGTCTGCACTGAAGTCTGCTTCCTTACCAGTTCCATCTGGGTGGAAGCATCAGACATCCCAAGGACTTTCTGTGTAGGAGCATAGGTTTTAGTTTGGAGGTGAGTGCCCACCATTTTGCCACCACCTGGAGCACTTCCTTGGCTGTGGAGCAACAAGTAGGTTGCAGGGCCCTTCCTGCATGCCCTCCTGTGCAAACTGCTGTGACACAGCCGGGCTGATGTGCCACACCCTGTTTGCCAGCCCTGGTCGCTGGTGCTCCGTAGGGCCATTTGAATCTCCCCTGGTTGCTCCTGGCAACACTCCCAGCCATATCAGCCTCTCTCACAAGAGCTGCTGACTCCAATTTGGTCCCTGGGCTCCTCCTTGCATTCTCCTGGCTCCAGATCACCCTGTCTGCTCAGTCTAGCACTAGGCCACAGCACTTACTGCTGCTGTCGCCGAGTTCCTTGCCGGCTTGAGGGATTGCTGATTGATTCTCCTCTTTCTCCCATCCTCTCCCATTTTGTGGTTTTACTCTTGACCACTAATCTTCATTTTAGAGCTGAAACTGGACCGTGAGCTCTGCTCAGCCTATCTGAGCTGTCTGTCAGGCAAGGCGAGGGGGGAACTGCCTCCATAGCAATCTGTGGCAGAAGTATTTGTGCTTGTGAATATCACTATCTGCTCTCCACACAAGTGTAGCTTATAAACCCCTGGGTTCTTCAAAACCCATAGCTTTTCCAGCAGGGGTGGACACGAGGAAGCTCTCTCTCCAGTCAGCATCTGTTCAAATTGTTATGACCATGGATGACTGTGTAGCTGTGTAGTGAAAACTGTCATCAGTGCTTCTAAATTCACTAAATGGGAGACCTTCCCACAGAACTTGCATGTTAGTTCTCAGATTTGTCTGGTAGCAAGTAACATGTAGACACTATAATCCAGTAGAGCACCACAGGGTCTTCAGGATAGAACCGTACAGATAGCACAAATTACTGGTGATACTTGTTCCCTCACTGCTGACCCTCACATACAAATGTTTGGTAACAGCTATGGATTACTTCCTGAAATGGACTAAAGATAAACCCCTACAGGATAAACTACTCAAAAGTGTTGAAGGTCTTTGACTGACTACGTTAGATGTTCATGTGTATCCGCACAAATCAATGATCAAGACAGGGAATTTGTCAATCAGGTAAGTGAGGAAATCCATTAACAGGTGACAGACGACAATTTGCCAGGGCACATAACCCTAGAGCCAGCAAGCTTGTGAAATGGCAGAATTGAACTGTGAAAGACAAACCACTGAAGCTGGGGAGGGTGTCTTCATTATGTCGCGCTCTCACATGCAACTGCAGAGCAAAGCCAGTGAGCTTTTTACTCATCCTCTGCTACATTAAAAATGTGAACAACCTGTTAATATACATTACAAATTCTGTTACTGCTTCACTTTAATAGCGAGATAACAAGCGTGTGCCATTTACATATTTTGCATTTTATTGCTCTTGCATAATTCATCATAAGTAACGTAACATGCTTGTCAGGAGAAGTTCCGCAAAATTTAAGAAAATGGAAGATGAGCTATAATATAATCAGAAATAACGAATAATATTGAGACATTTAGGTAAAAGAAGAGGGAATGAAGTAGGAAGTAAGAAGCAAGAATGGAAGAGAAAAAAATGAACTGATCACAGTGAGGCATGAAATGAAAGTGTGGCGTAGAAAGTGACATGTAAATGCTTGGCTCACACATCATAGGCAAAATGGGTTTAATGATGACTAAACTGGATATACTGCAAAAGAGTAATTGTTATGGAAGAACACTTGTTTCAGGGAACAATTGTAGTGCTGAATCAGTTAGCAAAGCCTGTAGAAAAATGGAGCCATGACTGAGCAAACTGTAAGTTTTTTAAAAAACTGTTATCTTTGGGAGCTCTTAAAATTGTTCTATTTCACATTAGTACAACTGCAAACAGTAGTCTGCAGTAGGATAAAATAGTAAGATTTTACCAAATTTTCTACAGTACAATGACCTTCATTTGTCTTGCTAATTTTGGCATAAAACCACTTAGACAGTGACATAATATTCTTCTTTGGACAAAAATTTGATCTCATCATCAAATTTAATTTCATATCTGGGCACACATACATGTAAATCTTTTTATTATGTAGTAACTGGAAATGTCAGACTGGAAACAGAATGTAGTTAAATGGTTTCAGACTCCCTTCTGCCTTTAAACATCAGCCAGGTTTGAGGAGATTGCGGTCCTATTAAGGGAATCCTGAATGCCCCATAAAAAAAAGCCAGGTTTAGGTTGGATGTTAGCTACCTCTGAAGAGTCCAAAGGGGTTTATGGTGGTAGCTGAAACAAGATAAATCTCAGCAATTTTGGCTTTGAAGAGGACAACACTGACAAATTTGTCATTTCCTTTGATTTCAGTTCCCATCCAACTGTAAACATCATGATGAACCATGGGCATGGAGAAGTCACAAGCAAAGTGTCTGGATGTTTCCTGGCTTAGGGCTAGCAGAAAATGAAGCCCAGCTCTTGTTTCATCCGTGGAGAAACTCTCCTCTGGGAATTTGTAACTTGTGGGTCACTTCCCGTTGTGTTTATGATCACATATGTCCCCCTGGAAACTGAGTGAATGACTTACCATACAGAAAAATGAGGAAAGGTTTGGTTATATCTTTCTTCTAATGTCATTTAATGGCTAAAAGTGAAGAACTGTGCATTGGCACGTATGCATAAACCACGGTTTGGGAAACTGTTTTGATTGGGAGGGGAAAATATAGAGATGTTGGATACTGCTGAACGATGATAACGGATAGCAAATCTGACATTTATGTGCCTTTCACAATACGTTGATACATAACCCCATGTTTAGAGACATCCTTCTCTCCCCCACCCCCAAAAACAATCTGAATAATGAATCAAATGGTCTCAGGAGTAATTGGATCTTTTTCTGTGTAATTAGCAATTTTTTTTCCTTGCATTATAATTTGAAGTACTGTGGTTGAATTGAGCAACTCATGTAATGAGTCATTAGATTGAGGCTTTTAAGGAAGTTATTTCTGAAGGTCTGTGGAGGCTAAAATACATCTAAATTAAAAGAATGACAGGCTGCAATCATGACTGTAAAATAAAGGTACTCAGTAAGCAGTCCTATTACAATCAGAAAGAAAAAGAAGCAGATCTCTGTCTTGTGTATGGAAGCAGAGGAAATGATGAATACCTTAGGTAACTCATTCTGTGCAAAATCAATCTTTCACTGTCAATTTTAAATGAACTAATTTGTTCACAAATCTGCTCAGTCAGTTTGGAAGCATACTCAGTTCATCCATATTAGCAAATCCTTTAATCTTGACTAGTCCACTGAGTAAGAAATCTAGAAATGTGTTAATATGACTGGACATATGTAGTAGGATAAGAATTGATTCTTTTAATTAGTGTCTATTCAAGTTATAGTTCCTTCTTTTACTGAACTATTGACCTACTGATATATAAAGAGATTACTGTTATGACTAAAATACCTTCCAAAGTTATATTTAACTCTTTCTTTATTGGTCAATGTCAGATAGAAAAATAACCTTTGAATTATCCAAAAATAAACAATATAATCTAATTTAAGGTTTCTTTCAGGAGTGATCCCATTAGTACCGGACAGTCAAACTGATATTTGAAATTTAAAAAGCATAAGCCCGAAGTTATTGCTAAAGAAATGATACAATCCTTTCTTCCAATTTAGATAAAAATATGAAATGCTATTTGTAATTCTAGTTCGATATCAAGACAGGCAGAATTTCACCCATCACAAGTCAACTACTGAACTTCTTGGCAAATCAAGATTGTTTTTTTCTCCATTTAAATTCATTGATGACAAAGGTGTGTTCTTAACATAGAAAGGTAAAAAAAAAAAACAAAACAAAAAGAGATGACTCCTGTTCCTCTCATTCCTACTCTGCTCACATAGACTGAGACCTGAATAAGGTAAACTCTGGAAAACAACTCTGTATGAAATAAGAATAAACTCTCTGTAATTTGCAAAAAACCAAGATTATGCTAGGTCTTGCTCACAGAGAGGGGACAAACACTAAACACAATCCCAAATAACTGCATTTACAATGTGAGGCACTGTTATAATGATCCCAGCATGGTCTTTGAAAAAATGGAATGAGTTTCTGGTATGGTCAGTCCATGACATTTACTTGTTGCTTTTCACTTTACACTGTAAAAGAGCCTCTGCAGCAGGGTGGTCCTAGGCAGATATATTTATTGCCCCAGTGCTGAACATCTACACCTTGTCTGGGGAGCAAACACATTATTAGTAGTACCAATATGGCTGTGAACAACATGTATTTAAATGATCTTTATTAATCTTAGGAACAATTGGAGCTACAGCAACAGAAAAATGCTTTAGAACCCTGTCTACATGGACAACCACTTTTACTAACTTTGTGATCTAAGGCATAGAATGAGACTTTTAAGACTTTCAGTGAGTTAAATGGAACTTGAATATGGAAGCAAAAGTGAGCAGTGTGCTGACTCAAGTGTGGGAAAATGTAATGTACTGAAGCCTTTCTGCTGTAAATCAGCAAGCCAGGTTCCTCTGCTTTTTGTGAGCCTGGACAACCTTACTCCGACTGCCTTTGGCAGAACTATTGGCTCACTAAGGTACGATCTTGACCTGGGGTTTTGCACTTACCTGTGCATTGTAAGGCACTTTTTGTTTTTGCTAGCCACAGCCTATGATTAAGTAAATGTAAGTAAGAAAACGAAAAGGAATTTTTCACTTAAGCCTGCTAGTGTTTCTCTTTTTACTTTCCGTAAATTTTCATTTGAAGGGCAATCTTAGACAAAGCATTGATAGGAAGAAGGAAGCTGTTGTATTTTGAATCCTGCATTTGAAGAGCTTTCTGAGGATCCATCTGCTTCATTTTGGGTCACGTCTCTCTTCAGCTTTCAATGTGATTTTTTTTTTTCTCACCTACTTTTTTGGTAGGCTGAGCTGCTGTGGCCTGACTGGTGGGAACCAGCAGATTCCTGTCTCTGAAGGCAGCAAATTAACAGTGGGTTTTCCCAGTCTGCTTTTTTAGTGTATTAAGACTGGCCTTTGCCATTTGACCTGTTAGTGTGTATGAGCTCAGAGTTTTTTAACTGGGTATACAATCAGTCTGAAAGGAATTAGGACAGGACAACACCATAACCAGTCACGTCACGTGCTCTTGTTCTCTCATTTTAGCATAAAGGTGGCCATTATGGTTTCCCCAGTTATTGTTTAATGATTTGGCCTAAAGTGTCTCTATAGGCATTCAGCAGTCATTTCTGTCTGTGGTTTGACCTTTAACCTCTTAATTTCCCTCAGCAGCAGCCAGTTTCTGGACTTCAGCTCACTAATTCATAGCTGACTATCTCTAGCAGCTATCCTTGCAGTACTTCCCAATGTTCACCCACTGCCTACTCTGAAAGCCCAGGTCTTTGAAAAACAGAGTTACAAAAAAGTACACATCAACAAAACCCCCTTCATTTAGCAAACTACCATGCAACTTACATTAATAGCAAAAATGATTTCTTTGCCCAGCACTCCTTACTCAGTATCCCAGTTTCAACATGTTTGTAATGGGGGTCTGTTATTTGTCCAAAGTGTTATCAAGATCTTTGTGGAGCATGCACAACACCCTGCTGCTGGTGAGTACTTCCTTGTGAGACTCCTACTGGTTTGAATGGGAGCTATGTGTTGAGTAGTGGATTTCTGTTTCCTCATGAAAGTGCTGTGAAGAATTCTCCATTTACTTTGATGGTCATTGAGAATTCACAGAGAAGTACCTGATTCTGCAAAGAGTTCTATTAAATTATTAGCCTTTGCCAAAGCTGGGACACTTACAGATAACTATACTGATGTCATAGATCACTATCTCCATATGTATAATTCTCTGTTTATATTTGTGTGTGAGCTAACTTTGCATGATCTTGGTGGAGGACAGGACAGTGGCTTTGTTTGGTTCATTTAAAATGTTAATGATGAAGGCCTTAGGAGTAACTATAATAATAATAATCATGGCATTTTTAATGTCTAAATTTATTGCAGAACCTGAAAACCCTCCTCTTGCTCTCAAGGCAGATGTAAGATTTTACAGAAGATGAATGGCACATTTCTATCAGTCAGTGCTTTTTGATAATTGATCAAATTTCCATTTTAATTAGAAAACATGCACCCAAAGTGGGTGGGATCACAAGATTCTATCAGCTCAGGTTTTCTTAATCCTCTGGGGTGAATGAAAAAATGACATGGCTGACCACACCGAATTCAAGAGACTGTCTTGATCACTGCTTGTTCAATTTTTCTAGGAATGTCTTTTGTGCTGTATGCTCTCTGATTGTCTGAAAATACTTTTTAATTTCCTGGATACATATATGTCTACAATGAATATTAATTAAGAACTGATTAGTATCTCTTATGCCAGCACACAATAATATTTTATCAGAGACAGATTGTATCTGCAATTGCTTATTTAAAGTCTTCACTGGAATGACACATAAGTTTGAGTATATGAACACAGAAGTCCTCCAGTAAAATTTTAGACTTTCTTGTCAATAAGTAAGTTTTGCTAACTAGGAAAATGGAACCATAAACCCCTCAAACAGTTGTTTATTTTTCCCCCAGTAAAACTGTAATTTCCTTACTTTCAGATTTTCTAGCCAGCAGAACCATCAGAATTGCTTGTGTTATATTTGGTTAAAATCTTAACCACCAATCTCAGTTGCATGGGAGGGAAGGATGCCTTCCCCCAGGGGACACAGAAAGGTTGTAGAGATACAAACCTAAATGCTAGACTGAACCCTGGCAATCTTTGCATAAACAGAGTCAGTCAATAAAATGCCCACCTGCTAGAATTGATGCTGCAGACTGTCAAGGAATCCATCCCCATAACACTTGGGGAGTGAAAGACCTCCACCATGGCTCTGCAAACTCTGCTCCCATCCCTGCCCTTCTGCCCAGGGAAATGCCACTTGCTGTACGTATCCAGAAACTATGACAACTTTGGAGAAAGAGAGAGCAAGGTTTGCTTTTTAGTTTCTTCATAATGAAGTCAAATGTTTAGTCTCTTTACCTCAAAATGCTTTCTGTTTTCTATCCTCTGGTGGCTGAGGCTCTGCCTTGCATGCAGGGTGACAAATTGAGTGCTAATTCTATCACCTGTAGACCTTGTTTGTTTCAAAATGTCACTTGTTTTTTGTATCTTAAGTGCCAAGTTATATGTTCTCCCGGGATACCAAAAATCAGTCATTATTATCACATAGATATTAAGCCACCCATGTTTCAAACACATCGGTCAAAGACAGCTGTCCTGCAACTGTACAGCACAAAGGGCAGTGTATTATTAGTGAGAAAAACAGGGATATACCAGGGGCGCCAAAATCTTTATCTGAATACATCAGCAAGACTGTCTGAATGCTGTAGGACCCATGCCCACATATCGTAATAGAAATTTCAGTCCTCTGTGATCATGTAATTGCTCTACAGTGATTCTTTCTAGCATCTTCTCAAAACGTTCCATCACGGAAGAAACTGGGCTCTCAAACCTCCCACTTTTGGGTTTGAGCCATCACAAAATGCCTGGTTTTCCAGAAGGGTGAGGAGGAAAAAGAACATCCAGAAGCCCAATTCCTTACCTCCAGACTTCATGAAAGTTGTCAAAAAATGCATCTAGCCCCCATTAGGTGCATCCTAACACTTGCTCCAGAGTCCAGTGACAAACTGCATAGGAGCAAGAAAAGCAAGAAGAGGAAACTTTCTGAGGGCATCTGCTAGGCCCGTGTTGGCTGTCTTGACGAAGCATGTCAGGATGCATTGGTAGTGCGCAGTGAGGCTGAAGATTCCCTACTGGCTGGAACCGAGTCATTTGCCAGGCTTTCCTTGTCAGGGAGAGTTAAACCAGTCACTGATCCTAATTCTAACACTGTTGTTGCAGCATTCCAATTTTTAATCGCTACATGACTTGTCAGGTTGAATATGAGCCACATGAATAAAATTTAAAAACCTCCTAATAATGAGGGTGTCAAAGATTACTAGCACTTGGTGTTTCTACTGCTACCTTTCCATTTCCTAAAAATGGAACCAAGGTGTAAGTACCCTCATTTCCAATTGCCCTTTATTTTTCTGTTTTCCCCCGTAACAACTCTTTTCCTGAAGCCCATCAAGACGGTCAATAGTAAGCAGCACATTCCTGCACCCTATGTACAGTGCTGGGGGAGCTTCCTTCAGGCTTAAAAGCATAATTCAAAAAGGGGATCCCCTTCTTCCACAATTAGCGGACAATATGGTTGACAATTAGGTAAAAAGACAAACTTGCCATATGCCTTCATCCTAGGGTGCCAGCCTCTTTTTCTAGTTCCTTTTGTCCCAGAGTTTTGAAACATATGAGAAGCTAGTCTCTTGTTTTCAATGAGCATTGTCTTTGGAATGTCACAGCTTCATGTACAGTAAATTTATCTCTAAATGTTTGAAATTTGAAATAATTGTAGAAGATTGAGGCAAGCAAAGTGGGAAACACTTAGCAGGAAAGGGCATTTTTCCCGCTAGCAAACTGACGCGTACACATCCTGGTGTTCCTTCCCCCCATGGCAGAGGATGCTGGGACAGATGTGCTTCATGCTGTAAGTTCCTGGGTGCTGACAAACAAATCAACTTCCAGTAGGCTCTGAGTTCTCATCTGCAATTGAACTAATTTACCATCTTAATCTGCTGTGTGAATGAAATACAATAACTGATTTGCCAAAGACACCAGCATGCTAACACATATGGGCTGCAGAATGCCAGTCTTTTTCAATGAAAAATTAGCTTACCCTTAGCAATGTTTCAGTTCACTGATTTTTTTTTTGTTTGATTGTTTTTGTTATTGTATGTTTAAATTCACAGTGCTTTCCACAAAAGAAAATCTGCACAGTAATCTCTAATCACTGCAGAAAAGGCAGGGTCATTTGACTTCTTCTTCACTCAACATTAGAAGTAAACATAGAGTATACAATAAAGCTAAATTACATGCAGGAAGAGTTAAAAGCAATGTTCCAGTTAGGGCTTTAACAGTGGTATCAACATACAAGTGGAGCAATTGAATATTTGAAAAATTTAATAATACATGGAAAGTAAGTCCAGCATCAGAACTGAGCCAAGAAAAATGGGGTCATCCAATTAAAAATGAAAAGACATGGTAAATCTGTCAGTGTTTGAGGTGCTGTGGTCTATTTAAAAGACTGTCATATGCTGCATATTTTAGATTGAGCTCAATGATTATTACAAAATGTTTTGTTTTCATGCAAAGAAATGTTTAGCTGGGAATACAAAGGCAAGATGCAGCAGAAGGAATTGAGAACCTAGGGTGGTGTATACATTGCCTCCAGATGAGGCAGCTGCTGTGTCAGGGCTACCTATCTATCAGTGCAACTTCTGCAGCTGACACAGCTTCTGGAATCTATCCCCAACTTCAGGAGGAAATTCTTCACTGAGTGAGACAAGAACAAGAGCTCTAACTCCTAGGTGCATTCTGTCTTTGGGGACAGCCCTATCTGTGTTTTCCTGCAAGCCCATTACAGCTCCCGGGAACTCTTGAAGGCTCCAAGACAAACTAGTGTGCTGCAGCGGCTGCTGTGCTCTGCGCCATCCCTACTGCTATCTCTCCTTCCTGTAAATATGGACTGATCTGGCAGAACTCACAAGGCTTTTTAAATGTAAATAAAATTTGTCACCAATGAGGATTCTTGGTTCTCTGCCCCATTTTCAGAAATGCACACAACTAGAATTCAACGAAACTTTCCTAACTGCAAAAAGTGCCAGGAAAGGGGAAGAAAAGCCACATTTTCCTTTTAAAAACTCAGACTATGGGTAGTTTGAGTCTTTGTTCTCTTTTATTCTGATCATCAGAGGCTGAGCAAACTCACACTTTTCCTGAGCTCAGAAAAAGGTTTTATTTTTGTCATTTCTATTATGAGCAAACTGGGATGAATGTGATTTTGAGTTGGGCTTGGAAATAGCTCATAAGTTTTGGTTTTGTAGAACAAAATCTGAGCTTGTGTTGGCTAAAACGTGCTTATTATCAAAATCATGAACTTGTATAGGCATGTATAAAAACAAGGTTGAGCCTTTTTAATCTTTCCTGACAACCCAGGCTACCTGAACTTTTTGCCTTCTCTCCAAACCATAACTTGTTTGAGATTTCCAAAAGAGGCAAACAGGATTAAACTTGATTAAGGGTTAAGGTGGTTCAATGTAGAGCAAATCATTTTCATCCGCCTTGATTTGATCTTGTATTGAGAAGCTAAGCTGATCTAATACTTTAGCTACTCATGTTTTACATCAAGGAATTCCTCTATACAAATTTCTAGCGATGACATGCAACACTTCTTTATCAGTTGTTCACCAAATTATTACAAAACCAAATTATTACATCATCAGTTATTAAAAAACCTTGAAACACTAATTTCAGGTGTTTGACTTCAATTTCTGTTGAATATAATGCAGTAAAATCTAAACCAAAATTAACCCTACACTTTTATGCCATTGTACAGCCAAAATTTGCTCCAAACCGCTCTGTGCATCTCTTGGTTGCCTTCAATTTAGATTGATTATGCCTTTATACTGGGGAGAGAGCCTGCCTGATAAAAGAATGGCTTAATCTTTATTTGCCTAGAGCAGTTAGGAAAATAAGTGAAGCAAGCAGCCTCCTGTGACTGATTTCTGTTCACTTAAGGCAATTCACCCTTGAAACAGAGAGTAATTGTTCTCTGTCCTTTTTCAGATATTGTCTTTCCTTTCATGTATTATATCCAAATAATCTTTAAGATTTTGAACATTAAAGGAATACAAGGTGAATCAAAACCATATTTCAGGTTAAATTCTGCCTTGAGAGCCATACTCACAGTTTTCGTAAAGACCAGGGGAAGCCATGCACACACCTAGAAGCAAAATTTGGTCCACAGTCTCCTTGAATTCTGAATTATTAAAAAAAAAAAAGAAAAATGAAAAAGAAGAAAAAGAAAGAGAAAATATAATTTCTTTTCAAGCAACAGGATGTGAATGTGTGGGCTTTGATCAAACTACTATGGGTTAACAATATGATAATCTTTTGAATTGTGCATTATATGTTAATTTAATTTCCAGATGTACCTATCCGGACAAGAACCACAGGTCTGCCTGGGGAAATCCCTCCTTGAGTTACCTTTTGCTTCTATACATCAATTTTTGTGGAAAAATCAATTTTTGTGGAAAAGGTAAAAAATGTGTCCCTTCAGCACCCATGGAGAAGGCGGACCATATCACCTTCTCTTTCATTTAGCACTGTTTTTAATAAGAACATTTATTTCCTGCAGCTGGTCAAGTGATTAGCAATTACCAACAAGTTATATGACTTCTCTTATTGAGAAGGAACCCAGCAAGCCTTTTCACCTAGATTAGGTCTGGCCGTCATGTCTTTATCATGCCACGCCGGTTTTGAGACTGAAGCAACTCCTAGCTAACTCAAATTTAGGAATCCTTATTCCAAATATTTCTCTTTAATTATATGTAAATTAAATTATTTGAACTCCAGCAACAAAATTCTACCAGAGATGGCTTGTAATTCACTCTGAAACTTCCTTTTTTACTGACTTCTTCCTCAGCGCTTCATCTTACAAATTCCTTTCTGAGGACACACACTGTGATATTGCAAACTAAATGTTAAGAACTGGTTTTGAACTGCAAAAATTCATCAAGCTCTATAAGAATTCTTAATTTGGGGGTTACTGGATGATACAAAGCAAAAGTAGACTTTCCTATAAGAACAATATTAAAAAAAAAATCAGTTATAATCTAAAATTTGGAGAGAAATGCTTTACACAGCTATCATTAGCAAGTGAAGGCTGAGTACCTGACAAATATATTGTTGGAAATGCATCTTTAGAACTAGGAATAGCAAACTGTTTAGAACTAGTCTGTTGTGCACCTTAAAAAGCTTTAGTTATGTGATTTTTTTATGAGTCTTGAATCAGATATTTTTGACTTCTCAGATAATCAAACTTCCATTGCAATAAAACATGCAACATTTCTGTTAGGGATGGTGAATGAGGGCATCATCTGCTAACCTCCCAGGGTGCACCAGTGCTTGCAACTGTGCTATTTGTGTTCTTCCTTTTGCCAATATTTCCCTGACACAGAATTTCTAAAATATTATGGTTTGTTTTTAAAATTATTGTTTAGCAAGTAGACATGAATGAGTATGTAGTTTTTCAAAAATGGAGCTTGCTAGCAGTCCATCCTTTCTTAGACTCTATGGTTAGAAATGAGACTTTGACACACTGTGAGAATCTGTACCTCATTGTTGCTTAGATCATGGATGGGCAACAATGACTTTTTTCAAAGTTTCACAGACTAGCAAACTTAAAGTAGCTCCTTTTAATTGAAACCCAGACATACTTTTAGGTAAAAAACAAAACTGAGCTGGCTCGAGTTTTTCCCAAGCCAAACAAAAGAGATTGGAACTTTCTATTGTTTTTGTCTGCCAACCATGCATTGTTAAAGGAATCGAAATAAAGAGGGAAAGGGGTCAAGGGTTATAGAGCTCATATTTCCACTCTACATGACCCCATCTCAGCAATAGTGGGACCCTCGTGATCAGTTCCTGTTGTTCTAACGGAACAGCCATTTCTTAAGAAAAGGAATTACTGCGTACAGTACCTTTGTGACTAACAGAAGAATACACTAGCTCTTCAAAGGTCCTTTCATTACAGCCCCTGAAGAGGACTCTGGCATTACTTTCTTGAGATTATAATGAAAACAGCTGTACTTGTACCGATTCCCCTTTTTATTATTTTTTGTAACAAAACAAGATTGATGTTATGCCACTTTCTGTTCTGCCATGAGAATAAGGTATCACAAATGCTAATAACTACCACAGTAGCAATATGCACTACTTTGATCTTTTCACTATTCTTTAATTTGGGCAGCTGGCCACTGAATTCCTTCCTAAAAATCCATGCTGCCTATAAACAAAGAGATATATGGTTAACAAAATCAAATGTGCGCATTTATAACTATTTATCTGACTAGTCCAATTCAAAGCCTACACGAGTAACGCAAATGTGATAGTATGACTTTGTGATTCTAGGCTCAGAAATCTTAATACACATTCTTTGATGATGAATTGTGGCAGAACGAGAAATACCGCAACCAACCAATTCTCATTAAAAACTGAAGCTTGTAATCCCTCTGTACTTATTGGTTGCTTTGCAAAGACTTCTTAAGAGATTATTAACCTTATTAATGAAAAATCCAGAAATAAATTCAAGTGATTTTCCCCTTCGTTTATAAGACAGTAAAATTAAACATGCTGTGGTTGTTATTTTTTCCAGCGTCAAAGGCGATGCGAGAAGGCAGACTCTGGCAACAGCAGCTGTCAAGATTCCAAAACCAAGAAATGCAAACACCTACTGCCCAAATGATTGCTGTACTGGTAGAAACAGGATAGCAGTCTTTAGTGTTTGTGCTAATAAGCCAGAACATAACTGTATATTCCAGCTGATTTTCTTTTTCACTGAGTCAGCTTTTTTCACAGACAGTGAATTGGATGCACGAATTTTCTATTCTCTGCATTTCAGTTCAATCCAGTAACTATCATTACAGCAAGAACCATTGGCTTCTTGTGGGCATGAACACTGAAAATGATAAGGTGCCTGATGGTGCCCAGAAATTGAGAGTAAAGTGAGGATTTTGTATACTTTGTTCCAACCATCAGCAATGATTTGGAGACTTAAGAACTTTGCTGGAAGCAAGAAGACAAGGTTTACAAAAGCCAAGAGAAGTTCCTCATGGAAAAGTCAGAATCAGATGAAGGCATAATTTTATTGCATAAGTAAATGAAACTTAATAATTTTAGAAAATTTTAAATTTAGTAAAATTCAAATGAGTTGAATTACGAGGAAAAAAGTTTTACAAATACAGTCCTCAAAGTCAAAACATCATGAGAGAACATTTACATGTCAAAGTTAATTCACAGTTTGGAGAGTTTTCATTCTTGGTTTCATTTCAAATAGAAATATTAAAGTGATATGTAAGGAAGTAACAGAGCAATCTGCATTGTATTTGTGAGTAACTGAGAGGAAAGCAGTGATTAAAAAGAAGGAGCATCCTGAAATGTTCAAAAAGACAAGAACATTTTATGTTCTATAAGAAGACATGATGAAGGACAAATAATACGAGAGGCATAAAAAGGGGAGAAGAACATAGAACCTGTGATGTATAGAGGGAAATAAACCATGGATGGGACAGGAGATTTGGTTTATTATATTGCAGCTGAGCTGCTTGCATATATACTTATGCATATGTTTGTGCCCACATACACGTAACCAAGTGTATCTTACATATTTGCGGACATGTAATAGCCAAAACCATCTGCAGGCTGGGGCTATTTTGTTTACACCACTATTCATGGCAACGGTGCTGGTTCTGCAGCCATGTGTTCTGAATGCAGTTACACTTAAGAAGGGGAAGAAGAGACTGCAGCAGGTTGAATGGTGTCTTGTAAACATGCTATTACAGGAACTGATCTGTGTTGTGTTACAGGGGTATTCATTATTGCTTTCCAATTTCCGTGCAGATGAAGCAGTTTTTGCCTACTAGTATAGCTTTCAATCTGCATACTTCTTATTTTTGTCTGAGCACCCTTTTGTGCTGTAGATCTGGTTTTGCTCCATAAACAATTGCTTCCAGCAGGTGGTTTGGTCATGCAGCAGAGTAGCTGCTTGGTTAGGTGTGTTTGACATACAGAGCGGGAGGTTATGGCTGTGAAAGACTTCCAGAGGCCACACACCACTGGGTAGCTATAATGAATGGTGCAGCAGTTTTCTAGAGCTTGTAGTGAAAGAAAACCAGCAAAATGAGGAGGGAACATGACTGAAGAGACTTGACGCACTTGGGTGATGTGAAGGTTGGAGGCTATTTTGGGCACAGGGATCATGAAATTGTAGATTTTTCAATTCGTAGGGACGTCCGTAGAGACGTTAGTAAAACTGCCGCCTTGAGCTTCCACAGGTCAGACTTCGACCTGTTTAGGAGACTGGTTGACAGAGTCTCTTGGGAGGCAGTCCTGAAGGGCAAAGGAGGCCAGGACTAGACATTCTTCAAGAAGGAAATCTTTAAGGCACAGGAGCCGGCCGTCCTGGTGTGCTGTAAGATGAGCGAGTGGGAAGGAAGACTGGTGTGGCTGAACAGAGAGCTTTGGCTGGAACCTAGGAAGAAAAAGATAGTTTACAGCCTATGGAAGAAGGGGTAGGCCCCTCAGGAAGACTACAAAGATCTCATGAGGCTGTGCAGGGAGAAAAATAGAAAGGCCAAAGCCCAACTAGAACTTAATCTGGCTACTGCTGTAAAAGACAATAGAAATATTTCTATTCTATTTACAAATACATTAACAAAAGGAGGACCAAGGAGAATCTTCATCCGTTATTGGATGGTGGAGGAGAAAACATAGTGACCAAGGATGTGGAAAACGCTGAGGGATCTGGGGTTGTTTAGCCCGGAGAAAAGGAGGCTGAGGGGAGACATTATCACTCCCTACAACTACCTGAAAGGAGGTTACATCAAGGTGAGGGTCAGTCTGTTCTCCCAAGTCACAAGCAATAAGACAAGAGGAAATGGCCTTGAGTTGCACCAGGGGAGGTTTAGATTGGATATTAGGAAAAAATTCTTCACTGAAATGGTTGAAAGCACTGGAACAGGCTGCCCGGAGAAGTGGTGGAGTCACCGTCCCTGGAGGTATTTGAAAGGCGTATAGATGCTGTTCTGAGCGACATGATTTAGTGGTGACTTGTCAGTGCTGTGTTAAAGGTTGGACTTGATCTTAAGGTTCTCTTCCTACCAAAACAATTCTAAGATTCTACGATTCTGTGAAATGGCCACAGTCGTTCTACAAAATCAACCTAATGAATTACATGTGGAGTTCCTTGTGGTTCCAACACTTCCAAATTCAGCTCCTGGATCTATTCTCACTTGAAATTATCACCTGGAGCCTTCCTATCCCAGATTTTGCATCAGTGGTTTAAGCTCAGAAACTTGTCTCTGAACTTCACAGTTGAACATGTTGGCATAGATTTAGTACTACTAACACTTTGTAGCAAATAACAGATAGTACAAATGTGTAATGTACATCCTAAAATGTTCACTTAAATCTGCAATGGCTTATTCATTATACTCTGTAGATACATCTATATTAACACAAACACAGAAGCAATGGCGGCTAGCGGAAACTAGGTACAAGAACAGACAAAACAGAGGCTACACTAGAAGCAAAAGAAACAAATAGCATGACTAAAGAATATTAATAGAAAGAGAGACACAGGGCAGTACCTCAAAAGGTGAGCAGGGTAGCAGAGGACCTGTATAACATAGAGTAACATCTCCCGTATAGAGAGTAACATCTGCATAGTGTGCCCAAGAGTAGAAGCAAAGCCAGGGAGGACAAGAGAGGTTCAAATTTAAACTCAGAGGATGTTATAAGAGAGTAGCTGATAGGGACAAGGATGTAACATAGAAAAAGACCCTTAGTACATTCTCAAAGCCAATGATTGACTGAAAAGGAAGGATATAATGGGAGCAAAGGATTAAAGACAAGAATAGTAAAAGAATCAGAACATCTTAGTTACCTTGGACTGTAAAGTAAAAAGGCACATGCAGGACCTGACTGATCATTCCATCATTTGAGAATAGATTTAATTCTAAACTTCCCCCCACCCCCGCCATTATAATGGCTTTTTCTTACAACAGTTTTATTACTCCTACTGAGATGTGTATGCATGCACAGGTACACACTGCCTCACACTCCTCTACCGCTAAGCAAGACTCAGAAGTACATCATTATCTTCTGCATTTGTTCAGATTCTTGGAAAAACGCTCAAGGGAGGCAATGCAGATATGATATATGGATGCCAATTTGTCCCTTGGTTCTACCAATGCAGCCAAGGTCTGACCTTCCCCAACTTCCATGCGTTTCTAAGGAGAAGAAGGAAAAACAAAAAATCACCAGACTTTATAGATGAAAAAGACTCTAAAAATTGAAAGCTGTTAATTGATACGTCATATATCTGTAACACATTTGGATTTCTAGTTACCTTTGTTAGTTTAAGATATTTGGCTGAAGCACTGGGCTTATACAGGCTTCTAAAGGACAGGGTATACGTACCTGTAAAGGAAGGTGCAGTGTATGGTGTTTTCTAATCAGATGAGATTTAAATGAATTTTTCATGTATTTTTTGAATCACACAAGAAAGTGGCAACTTCTCAAGCTTTAGGAAAAAAAGGAAACAAAAGAAAAGCCTTTAGATGCCCACAGCAGGTGTCATCAAATACTGACCTACCTACTAATAAGGCAAATGAAAGGAAAAGAGCCTGAGAGGAACTAAATAGCAGAGAGCCAGTCTTGGGGGGAGTACAGGCAAAGGAGGCATACAATATTACATTCACCCTGACTGAAAAGCTCCATCAAAGCACAAGTTGAAGATGCTACCATATATAACAGCATTGCAACAAGAAAAAATATTTAATCGTATTAGAGTTCTTTGACTGAAGCAGTGCTGATATTGAATTCTTGAACATGGCTTAAACCAGATAGTCTAACAGTCTTTAAGAAAATAACACACAGGCTGGGAACAAGCACTAGGGCTAGTCAGGCTTCTGCCTGTAGTTCCAGGACCTCAGTCCTAGTGGATGATCCATTGGAAATAGCTCTGTAATCAAATTAAGCTACCTGGTCTAGCTTCAAAATCAGCACCTTAAGCAGTACATGGGAACGTGGGACAGAATAATCTGAACAGAAAAGTCAGAATCATAATCACAAATGCCTTCCTCAGCTGCTTTGGAAATGTATATTTATTAGAGTGTCTAAACCTGCTTCTGCCCCTGAAAGTCTCTCTAGAATATTTGGAAAACAGATTTCCTTAGATCCTGAATACTTCTCCTGTACTCACTTCTAACCAAAGAGATACTTTTAACTTGTTTTTAAAAATAATAAACCATTCTTAAACAGTTCATTTTTTCTTTTTTACATTTACCGTAAGATCAGCATTAGGGGTTCGATTAATTAATTTACGTATATATTTAATGCCTGGATTGACAGATACCGCATAACTATGTATTATTAAATATATGTACATATATTTAATGTTTATTTAATATATAGGTAATGTCTGGATGAAACAGTGCTCTAATAAGCCTTTTTAGTACCTTCCTCAGCCATGGGACAGTTCTGCTACTACTGGTGCAACCCCGTGTTATTTCTGGATATTTATTTTTCACTGTAATGTTACATTGCAGAAATTAACCCTGGCAAACTTTGGCATTTGACTCATTTTACATTTATAATAGGCATAATTTGGTTTGGTTTTAGCTCTGAAATAATATAGGAAACAATGAAAATTTTTTTTAAAACACATGTATTCTTGTATTTTTTACTGGTTTAGTGAACAAGAGTATTGAAGTGTCAATGTTTTCTTGCATGCTCCCCAGCAAAAAAAATAAAAAGGAAAGAAAGATCTATACAGAATTCTTGCCTCTCTGTTTGGACACATTTCTGCAATTTCTTCCCATGGCTTTAGTGATGTCTGGAAATTTCTTATCTAATCCATACTGTGATCAGGATTCTTTCCCAGATTTCTCACCCTTTTTAATTCGTATCCCTTAGTTACCTGCTCCATCCTTTACTTCCCCCTCCCTTCTTCTTCAACACTAATAGGTCTGCTGGAATTCACCTTCTAAATGAAATCAGTCAAGTCACCTCAGCTTTGATTGCTCTATTCCCATGCTGTAGAATGAAAGCACTTTGTTGAATCAAAAATGTTCTACATTCAATTGTCATAAATAACAAGGAACAGCAAAGAACTTAAGCTATCAACATAAACAATACGATATGAAACCGTACTTCAAACCAGATGCTGCTTTATTTCTGTCCAAACGGTTTGAAGAGCCTGTTAAAATGCTTCAAGTTGCTGTTTACAGAGGGTCAAATGAACATTTTTCAATGAAATGTGTCCCTTCTGGTTCCTTAATGATTAAATGCAGTGGAACAATAGCCATTTAAAATAGCAAAAGAATATCTGATGATTTTTTATTGTTAGGATTGTTAAAATAGGAGGAGTTGAAAAGCTTTGTGTGAGGTGAGAGAAAAATGCTCTGACAGCATCAGAGCCACCTCAAAGATTTTGACAATTTGTCAAAAATCTCTTCATTTTCAAAGTAACTTTTTGCAGGACTCCTGGGAAAATAAACAGCATCTTTCCTTTGCTCAGACCGGCAAACAGTTTTTCCTGCAATCCCCCCAAAATGTTGTGTCGTGTCCTCCCCACCCCAAAACGAGCCTTTCGAAACACAGATCTTCCCTCCTGCAGGAAACAACCTATCCAATTAAATTTTGCTTACCTATGCTTTTGGAAAAGGCTTCTCTCTGGCCCCCAAGACTCCAAATTTGCCTCATGGATCTTGCTCTCGCGCTCCCTCTCACATGTCGAGATTCAGCCTACTGTAGGTTTTCTCTTTGCTTACGTGCCATTAAAATTGCATTTATTTTGAGTTTTGTTGATAGAACTTCAGCCTTTAGAATACACTTTCATCTATAAAATAGAGCTAAATTTCACTGCAAAATAGTTTGCTTTTACGTAAAGATACTCATGCATTCAGAATGTCAAATGTTGACCTAACTAATATTGAAGCTGATTCTGCTTGATAAGAAACCCTCTAATTAGAAAAAACAATAGTGAAAAGAAAAAGTGAACTATGCTTTTGTTCTAAATGGTCTGGAACAAAACTCTATTTCTTTTTTTCAGGTTTGGTCAGAGCCTTAGTTAAGACTTTGAAAATCAGAGCTATCAGGCTACTGTACCTCAGTTGCAGTTCAATGGAGGAATACCACGTGGTGTTTGTGATTTTTTCTGAATCCAGCTATCCATGCTTAAACCTTGCAGAGCATTATTTTACTGTACAATGAAAATAAAGTAATCAGTATTTGTGTTAAATTCACATTATTGTGTTGGAGAACCTGACTTTTTGTGTAAATACAGCCAACTTGTGCCCATCAAAATGGGCAAGGAACAGCAATGACAGGTAATAAGTTTTTGCTATCTGTACTTAATTATTCACATCTTCCTCACATGCTAGGAGCTTTATAAAGTATATAATTAGTAAATTACATTCTTATTAAACTGGATCAATTTAGATCAGGTATGTATAATTGTCTTCCTTAATTGTATGTAATTGTTTTCCTTGTGAGCTTATGATGAATTACGGTGGGTTTGACAATGCCTTTTTCTACGTAGAATGATTGTTTCAAGAGATAAGACCTTACAAATCTTCTTGCCTCCACAGAGATAGGTTTATACTGTTTGGCCTTTACATACATGTGCAATGGGGCAAGAAAATACAGGGACTCTCCTTCCCCAAGTTTAATCCTTCTCAAGACAGAACAGAGCTCCTGAAGTCCCCGCTTCTGGTGAGAACAAGATCTGCTTTACTATTCGTGATTACCTCAAAGGGCTATGAAAGTGCTGGCAGATATTAAAGTCTAAATCAGTCTTGCTAAAGTGGCTGGTGGTATTACTGGTGGGGTTATTCTCATGCAGGTTTGACTTCAGGGCTGTTGCAGTATGTGTAGTACTGTTGTGGGACAAGTAGAACCAAGAGTCACAGTGGGATGGGGTTTTCAATATGTGTAGTATGAGGCAGCATGTAAAGGTCTTTGCTAGCCCTGGAGCAGGTTTGCAGTTTCTGATTATTTGGGAGAGAAATAAGAAAAGTGTAGAAAGTGCTATATGTATGTATTCACACATATACATATAAAAGTATATATAAAAAGCTATTTAAAATGTGGATGCTGCTTGGGTGCATAGGTCTTTCAGAGTTCCCCTCACTCCCTTGTTGCAGCTTTGTGTTTGCAGTCTCTCCCTCTTCTCCCTCTTACATCGCACTAAACCCTCACCAATGAGCTTAGACTGCACAATATGGGGTTGGGTGGACCAGTCAGCTGATGGCTTTTATTGGGTGAGAATTCAGCAAAATAAGTAAGAAAAGGTCATTGCTGTATTGAAAATCCCACTAGCCATCACAGATGGGTACAGCAGCCAGGCTGCCTCTAACATACTCCATTTCCACAGATAACAACTGATGTCCATTAGGCCCAGCTCAGCTGCACACTTTAAGCTCTTTGCACTGCATGAACTCCCATGCTAAGTGAAGTGCATCACTGTAGCTGATTTTCTACACCTCTACCTTCGCTTACTTCAAGAACTATAGCAAAAATAATAGTATTTTTTCATTACTGTCGCTGCTTTAACCCACTTTAATTAGATATTTATCCATCCCTGCCTTTCTGCCTTCAAGAACAAATTTTAAAAGTACACAGGAGACAAATATATGTTGGTTTTACATTATAGCAAGAGTTTCCTGTCCTTAGGTACTGTATTCCAGCTTCACTGGAAATGTGAAGTAAAAATCTCTGCCTTCCAAGGAGTTTTGCCAAGTTTACACTGTTGAAATTTTGGCCCGGATCCTTCGACCTGTAGGGTACAAGCCATTTGACTTTAATTAGGCTTCTTTCCAAACTCCAGAAAGGAACTAGTGAAAGAAAGATGTATATTAAGGCTGTGATTGAACTCCAGTATTTGGCTGATATTAGTTCTATTTTTCAATTGTTGGACTCAATGATTTTAAAGGTCTCTTCCAACCAAATGATTCTGTGTGATTCTGTGTGATTCCATCATATGACAGCCTAATAATGTCATTCCAAGGTGCAGAAATTGTAACTAAGCACGGCAATGGATTGCTTAGAGGATAATAACAGATGCTACTACTATTAAGAATCATTGAAAAATTAAAAAGAGTGACTGAATACTTTCAGAATTTATTTAGCTGAAGTCAATCCTGCCTTCAGGTAAAACAATGTGCCAGAATACCCCCCTTTCTGACCATTTTAACGTGATTCAGATTTTCTGATCCACTTTCCCTAATTTCTTTTGGGAATTCTTTGTGTGTGCATCTGTGAATAACTACAGGACACTAGAGAAGTTTCCTCACAACTTTCTGAACCTTCCAGGAACAGGAAAAAGTGCTTGACCGCCTCTCTTCCCCTTGCACAGAAGAGTGTACAATTAGGGAACAGAAAAAATATAGTGTTAGCTTCTTTCATCCATCCTCCTTTTAACCCTTTGCCACCCTACACAGACCTGCTAGCCAGCACTATCTCAAAGGAGAGAGTTAGTGGAAGAGAATAGGGTGGTATGTTTTGCTTCCCTTTGGGAAAGTTACAGTTCAGTCCCTGCATGCACACTCACCTTTCTCCAATTAAACTGAAAGTCAGTCCTTTATGAGTTCACATCCAGGAACATTTTGCCTAGCCACAAAATCATCTTTCTCCTTGATGTTATTTGGGCTCATGGACTTTTTTTTTTTTTAAAGATATCTTAAGTACAGAACTGACAATTATCTCTCCCTAGTAAATTTATCTGAGGACTTACACTTTCTGTAAATGCCCAGAGGGTTTGTTCTTTTCCATACTGTGTGTATCTCTGTCAAGTACTTTATTTTTCCCTATGTTTCATAGAACATTTACAGAACCACAGAATTACAGAATTTAGTAAGATCGTAAGTGGTGGTTTGTTGCCTCAGAGGTTTGAAAACACTGTTTTCAGTCAAGTTTTGGATTGCATTATCTTAGTTTGAGTGTCATGAGTTTCTGCTGCCTGTAGTCAATTATTGTCTTTGGGATGTTCACTTCACTAATCTTGAAGGTAGTCACATTAAAAACAAATCCCCCAAATCGCCAGTATTAAGTAATAATTTCATAGCTGACTTTTTGAGATATTTGTTGAAGTATGGCTGGCACACCCTCACACTGTACAAAAAAAAACAGTGCATATATCACTCATTGTGCCTGAATTAGCTGAGCTTTTGAATGATCTACGTATACCTGTACTCAGAAGATCTTCTATACGCACAAACTCATTTGGCATTCTTGTCAGCTCCAATGAAGGGTGGAATATGAGCCTGAACTGAAAAAGCTGCACATACAAGAGGAAATCCAGCGTTCCTTTTGCTAATACAGATGTAAATCAGAAGTATGCCTTTGACAGCCAGTGGTGCTACGCTGCACAGGCAGTGTTATTGAGCAGGGAATCGGAGCCAGGCCAGAGATCTGGAATATTGCCAAGCTGAAGCAATATTAGGTTGGTACCTGCTCTGAAATCCTGTAGAAACCCTCATCTCCAGCTTTATCAACCCATGACTACAGATGCTTAAATAAAAAAGAATAAGCCCCTGTGTGTCTGTGAAATCTGGCCTTTATTTTATATCACTCTCATGACAAAAAGTGTTAGAAAAATGTCTTAAACCACTACTTGGGGATTTCCTCCAAGCACTATGCCAGCTGCTCTTAGCCTCCATTGTGAAATGCTGAGCTGCTGGCATAGCCAAAGTACTTTACACTCCAGCAGCCACTGGATGCATAGCAGCCCTTTGGGAGTCATTACCAACTGGTGTAATTTAGGGCAGCCCTGAGGCAGCTCTAAGTCACAGTCTTCAGAAACTGGAGGCTATAAAGGTGGCATAACACCTCTCCTCTAGGTCTATAATCTGCAATAACATTTACAATACAGACTGCATCATATTATTTCCATGTTTAATTAGAATAAAGAATATCAAACATTTTACTTTAACGCTACCCCGTGTGCTGTTACCAGCACCGTGTGTGATTTAATGGGTGATCAATCATTCACATATCAGTGGTGATGTAAACCTGATGTTCATTTGCTCTTTTTTACTTCATGCATGGATCTCGTGTAACAAGAAAAGAAGTATCTACCAGGAATGTGGTGGCTCTGCATTGCCGTTAAATCTCAGCAAGCCTTTCTACAATCCAAGAAATAAAGTAGTATCGATTTACAGACCAGCTTCTCAATGGCATCCTCCCAAGTCTATGCTATTGGCCAGCATGGCTTATACTTTGCTTTCATGGCCAAATATGTGATGCTTGACATGTCAAGTCAGCTGCTATTTTTTTCAAGAGAGTAGCTATTGTTGATACAGCTGCAAAAGGAACCTTTCTCCTTTCTAAAGAATTATTGCTAAATTGCATTAGCCAGAGAGAGAGCCTCTCCACTGCTTGATAAACACACTGGAAATAAAAGGTTGGAGATGTTGGGATATTTTTGCCCTGTCGTCATTTTCCTCTTCTCACTACCCATCTGACGAGATACTGCTGCCCACTTACATTTCAACTGGGTATTACCCTGCCATTCATCTCCAGATACAACTTCTGTTGAAATCCATAGAAGAATCACCTTTGTGAAATCTGAAGGATTAGACCTCTAAAAGGAAAAACTGTGGGATTCTACCTGTGGTTTTAGACTAGTTCCTGAGCTGAGCTCAGGAAGAGATGGGGCCAAGGACAGTCGGGGTCGGAGGTGTCCCATGCCAGGGGAAGAAGAGCTGCAGTGTGCAGGGGTTGGTGGTTGTGTGGCAGAGATGTCCTGGGGAGCTCAGGAGCTGGCATAGCGTGTGAGTGCCTGTGTGTTCAGGGGCTGAGGAGGAGGCTGGGTTTTCCCAGATATGCACAGAGGACACAGAGGTACCGTTCCTACCTGTCTGTGTTGCTCTGCAAGTGCTTCTGTGTAGCTCTGAAAGACAACTTCTAAAATGTCCCTCTCCAGGGGCAAAAGCAAAAAAGCAACTTTAAAGCAGCTGAGGAAAAGGGAGTAATTATTTTGCTAGTGATAACAACATAACTTTGTTGTGATCATAGTAATAAAACAAAAGCTGACAAGTGATGACTTCTCCGAGGTGCTTTTAACCTTAATAAGAGCTCCATTAATTTTTTCATATTATTGATAAAGCAAATTAATACGTTTCAAAACAAGCGAAACATAAAAAGGCAGAAAAAACCAAACTGAAATAATTGAATCTTATTTGTAGAGAATGCCATTAAAATAATGTAAATCTTTTTCTGTAAATTAACTTCATGCATAACTAGAAATGATTAGCATGTATATATACCAGCTTCTGTGAGTTTGACACACATCCTAATAAACTCTGGGTTTTTTATTCACTTACACTCTGAAAACATTACTCTGTATGAATGCAAGTAACTCTGAGAAAGAACCAGTGGGAAGAAGCAAAGCTGGTGGAAGAAGAGCTGTCACTGAGCTTCCTATGCCGTAGGGGAGGATCTCCTTCCAATGACAGGGACATGTGGGGAGACCAGCCTAATAATAACTGTTGCACATACCTGGGATTATCTGGATACACCTGAAATCGTGGGCAGTGCATATTTTAATGCAATGCACAAATAATGCTTTTAGATATCTACAGCAGTGGAGTTCGTGCACTAATCCTGCGACAACGGGGAATTTTCCTAAGTTCAGAAAGGCAGTAGGGATCCTTAGCAACCCGTATTAGGACAGGTGGAATAGGAGTCAGTCTCCACAACAAAACCCATCATCTTTAGTTTAACTTTATAAGGCACAGTATGGGAGCAATCACTGTAAATAAATATAACTAAATAAACAGGTATATTTTCTTGTGCCCATTTCTGAGACCATTCAAGCAGGTATCTAAAAACCTTGTGTTTGGATGATTGGTGGGAAGTTGATAAGAAAGTCGTAATAATCAAGTTATACTTTTTCAGAGTTTTACAGAAGATTCTGGAGGAAATGAAATAAAAACTTCCCCAGTTTGGGTAACAGCTATTACCTGAATTCACAAATATGTGTTACTTACTTCCCGGAATAAAGAAAAATAAAAGTCTGATGTTCTGTTACCAACATATCAGTCCCAACAAGGGCAAAGCCCACAAAATGATTAAAGTTTAACAAAATATTTGATACGAATTAGTTAATTAAAATAATTAACTTGGTGTTTAATAGTTAGAGCCTTAGAAGTTCATAAATGCATATCTGAATGTCATGATAAGTGTCTGTGGTAAAAGACTCCCTTCTTTTGAGTACTTGAAAAAGTCAAAAGATAAATCTAGACCAAGATCCAATTTATCAATATCCTCTACCTGCTTTACTGACTGCAAGTAGTTAGAGCAGATGTGAACCCAGCCCAAACACAGGCCGACCATGCGCTGGGGAAGTTAGCAAGGTTTCTGTAGATATTTCTTTCAAAACTGGGAGTAAAAAGCATCTGCCTCTGCCAAGATCTTGGTGTCTTAAGAGTCTAAAAGAGTTAAATCCTCCTCAAATATGTTCCTGACAGACTTCATTTTAGTTCTTGTTCCTGTACGCTCTGTAACAATAATGTTTATAAGTTAGGAATGGGCTTTTGGGAATAAAAGCATAAACAAACAGGAATATTAAATACTGGCTGTTTGGTTTTTTTTTTCTCAGATACAGAGATAAAGCCTTATTTTAATTAAGCATTTTCTGCCTCTGTCTGCATCAGTATTAAATTTGCAAATTTATACAAGGCAATTTAGAGGTTTAGCAGGGAGTTCATAATCTGTATTTTCTGAAACTAGCCAAGAGGGTAGGCTCCTGCCAAGAATTATTTACATTCTTCGACCCTTTAGGCTCAAGTCTTTATCCAGCTAAATTTATCTAGTGGAATTTCTAACCTAACTTGTTTGTATTTACACATTTGGCATTAAGACTGCAGCAGAATTTTACAACTATCTGGCATGTTCTTGATAGCACATCTGGTGAGTATGGACACTGTTCATTAGAATAGTTTTGCAAACTGATAACATGCCAAAGCTTTGACAAAACTACTTCTGGTAGATGCCAATCATTTTTCTTTACCAGTTTAAACACACACCCTTATGGGAATAATTTTTATCTGTTCTGGCACATAAAATATAACGAGCAATATCTTCAGGCTTTGCAAACGAATACGGGTCTCCATATCACATACACTACATGTGGATCTCTAAACAAATATAACAGAAGGAAGGATTATATTTGCATATGTTTTCAGCAAAAATCAGTGAGAAACAGCAGGCAGAGTTAGAAAATCTCTGGCAAATAGGGACTGTA